>NC_142656.1:12929453-13232812 GCF_055504915.1 Nelumbo nucifera | reverse complement strand
AGAATTTCTGGAGCTGTAAAGTTCCTAAATCATGCTCCCGGGGCTTTAGAAGTTTAATGGTAGGGAGAGAAGTTCTAAGGGAAGGGTATTGTTGGAGTGTGGCCAATGGAGAAGACTTGTCATTATGGGAGGACCCATGGATAAATGAGATTCTTCATTTCAAACCAATGGGTCCTCAACCAAAAGATAGTGAAAAGGCCAAGGTAACTGACTTGCTTAATTCACAAAGATCGGACTGGGATTACAGAAAACTAAATGAGTTGTTTGACCCTTATACCATTGAAAAGATAGGCAAAATAGAAATATGCTAATGTGGAAGCCAGACCCAAAAGGTAAATTCTCAGTAAAATCAGCTTATCAGCACTTAGCTTCTAAGGATCAAATGAAGACCCCAAGCTTAACTCAAAACTCTAATGGAAACAAGCTATGAAAGAAAATTTGGGTCTTTAAAATCCCTCAAAAAATAAAACACTTTCTTTGGAAATGTTGTCATAATAGCATTGTAGTTAAACAAGTCCTAGTGAGGAGATAGATAGGAACTCAAGACCTCTGCCCAATCTGCGGCAGAGAGCCTGAATCTGTCATGCATGCCATGTTTTTGTGTGATCATGCTAGGAATGTTTGGTTTGGTTGTGATTTAGCCATTCGGGCATGACTGTTTTTCTCGTTTAGCTATTTTATTGGTGGATTAATCAGGAACAGATTCTGCTCAGTGCGGGTGAAGATGCTTTGGAACTCTCTGCTATTGTGCTTTCAAACATTTGGAAAGCCAGAAATGGTTTTGTATTTGAGTCTATTTCCCCAAACCCTTTTAATGTTCTCCTTGCTTTTCGCAGGTTGAGGATGGAAGTGAAGAGAGCTTCCCCTCCAAAATCAACCGACTTTTCCTTGCTGGACAAGCATTTTTTTCAAAGATGGATGGAATGTGAGGGGTGTATTGCAATGACAGATGGAAGTTTTGGAGCTGGTAGGAGTGCTTTTGGTTTTTGGATCTCTGTTAATAGAAAACACCTGTTTTTTGCTAAATGTGGGCCTTGTAAAGTTTTGTCTGCTCTCTACGCAAAGGCCTTAGCAGTTCAAGAGTGTGTCTCGTTCATTTATTCATTTATGGGCTGGGACTGAGATCTGTTAATATTTTTCTGTGACTCCTCTACTCTTGTGACATTTATTTCCAAGAGATCTTTTGATTGCGAGCCTTTTATCTTTTATCTGGCCTATCCTTCATAGCCTGTTTGCTTTATCTGATTTTTCTTTGAAGATTTTCTTGGCAAAGAGGGACTCAATTGGGGCAGCGCATAGGCTGGCTGCCATGGGAAAGCATGGCTTTCAGGAATTCTGGAGGCATCCTCCGCCCTGGATGCTCCCACATTTTAGTCTTGAAGATGTGGCTCAGATGTCTGTTGCTGCGGTGTGGAGCTCTGATCCTCCTCAGTTGTTTTTGTGTTTCTTGCGCTCTGCGTGTTTTCTTGTTTTCTGTTTGTTTCTTCGCTGTCTTTTCTACCAAAAAAAAAAATTTCCATCCCTATTTTGGCTACACGAAGAGTAGAATTATTAGCAACGACACTTAATGGAAGACCACCTATTGACTTACATCGTAATAACCGTCAGCCCCTAATACGGTCATCAGTCATCAATTGCAGTTAAACTGGACTCTTTTGTCAATACTTAATACACGGGTAATAGGGGATATTTTCTCGTAAGCTACGAAGTTTGTTACAATGTCCAGAATGCCCCTCTGTCAATTTCATGGTCATGGGCCTCATGGTTCCTATGACTATGCGTGGATGATGGTTCCTTTTCTACCTGTACGTCAGAGAGAAGTCGCAGGGAGTGGCGGCACCAGCCACCAGTTCGTAACAGAAGCACGGCGCTACTTTCGCAAATTTGATTAAAGATTAGGGTATCTTTGTAATTGGATATTTCTACCCGTATTAATTCTCCCTTTCCCCGATCTCTTTTCGGGTTTTCTTCGTCTCTCCCTCTATTTCTATCCCTCTCTGCAACTGCTTCACAGTTTGTTTTCCATTCGCAAATCGTTGAAAACTCTAATCTTTTTGGCGGGAAAGATGTCGGGAAAAGGCGCGAAAGGTTTGATTACGGGGAAATCCTCAGCTATGAACGCTAACAAAGACAAAGACAAGAAGAAACCTGTCTCTCGTTCTTCTAGAGCAGGCTTGCAGGTTCTCTTCATATCTCCTTTGATATATATATCTAGATGCTCCTGATGGACCTGATCTCTTATCAATTACCGGTTTTATTCCACTGTTTTGTGGATTTTTTCTCCTTGGTTGGGTTCTGCAAGGGTTTCTAGTTCATGGTTCCTTTCCTCCGTTTTTGAGTTTCTTATACCTGTCATTGGTGCACAGTAGTTAGAACCTTATAGGCTACTTCTTCTAGAAGTTATATTTATGGGAAACAAATATAGAAACACGAAAAAAATGGCATTGATGTTCTATTTATGCTCGCTTCTTTGTGCACTTCCTCAGCTCTTGTTTTTTCTTGTTACTCTGTAGCGTCTAGAACTGTTCTGTTTTATTTCATTCTATCATTTCTTGATAGGAGTTACTCTATATTTTAATGGAGTCTCGCTTGTTTAAAAAGATTACATTTTTTGATAACCGGTAAAATATTTCGTTAAAGTGAAACAAATACTTAATGGAACTAGAAAGTTGTCCGCACTGCAAAAAGCAAATGACAATGTGGGTTTTATGATCTAAAGTCGTTTATGGCCTTTAGCCTCTCTCACGGTATTGTAGATGGCGAGATGTGTTGGACGAATTGTTAATTAAACAATTAATACATTTTGTTTCATAGACAAATGGATTCTGGAGGTAAACTCAAGATAGCATTTGTTTTAGCCTGTTAAACCCTTTTTGAATCCGTTATTCAGTACCAATGTTTAAGTCATTGACTTATTTGGAAGTTAGTAGTAGTTGTGTTGTTTATTTATTTATTTTTTTTGACAAGTATTAGTTGTGGTTGTTCCAACCATATTAGTTCTCTTATAATGCTTACTAGCGGGGAAGCTCCTGATTTGCAGGGGCAAAATAGAAAAATGCCATTTGAAGATACAATAATAAATTAGGTTATATTTTTTAAATAAAATAATTATAACTATATTATTATAAATAATAAATAACTATAGTGGGCTCCAATCTGGTTTAGGGTTGTCAATGAGTCACAACTAAGTAGAACCAGTCTTGAACCAATTATTTAATTTGGATCAAATCATAGACCTGATTATATTGAAACAATAGTTAAAATAATACTACTTTATTTTTATGTTAATAAGTTAAACATTTTAACTAATATTATCTGATTTATTATTTATCAAATTTACTATTTCAAACATGAAACATTATAAAAATTACAAAAAAGAAAAAAAAATATATTTCATAAAATATTTGATTCCAGACTTGAATCAATTTTGGACAGGTAATGAGAATCAATCCAATAATTAATCAAGACAAAATCATGGAACCAAAACTGTTATAATTATGTTCAGTCAATTTAGTTCCATCAGGACAGACCCAACCCATTGGTTCAGCACCATTTTTTCTTAAATAAATTAACGTTTATATAATAATTTATTAAATTGAATAAAATAAATAAATAAATAAATAAATAAAAGTTTATTGGGATGGGACTGGTATAAGCTATCCCAAACTAGACCTGACCCGTTGACAATGCTAAATATGGGCTCAAGAGGAGAGAATAATTTGTTAGTAAATTATTTCTAAATAAATAATTTAGTAAAATAAATAAATAAATAAATGAATGTTTATTAAAATCTTTCTCTCAATGTCACACCTCCTTTATTTTACTGATTTAGTTTATTAAAATAAATAATTTATTTAATTTTATTAAACAAATAAATGTTTAGATAATAATAGTAAAATAAATAAATGAATAAATAAAAATTGAGATAGAGAATAGGAGGAGAGAGAGAGAGAGAATTGAAAAAGAAGAGGGATGGCATAATCGTAAGTAGTTGTATGTGGCACTCCTGTAATTTTTGAATATCATAGGGGCAATTACATGGCAAGGTAAAGAAGGTGCATTTGTCTTATATGTGACATTCTTGTAATTTTCGAATGCTAGAGTAAAATGAGGTGGGAGAGAAGAGAGACAGAGTAAAGGAGAAAAGGGAGGGAGAAACACGTGTCAATAATTTAGAGCATGTCTGTCAAGGCAAGAGCAAACCACATGTCAACCTCCAAATGCTGCCATACATCTTCCCAATGCTTTAAGTATATAATTATAGATTCCCATTCTGCATGTTAACTAAAGGAGTTGGTGGTGGAGATGAACCACTTGCTCGGTTGGTATCTAATAAAGTCTGAACATTGACAATCGACACCTCAGGGTTGGATTCGGTACCAAACTTTGTGTATTTTTTCAAGTATCTAATATTGCATGGGGCGTCCTGGAGCTGAAACAATTTTAGTCTTTGCATGTATTTGCTTACAAATACTCTGCTACAAACTTCTGCACAGAAAGATATTGGATATTCTAGGCATACAGAGGCTTGAGCCCACTCAGTGAGGGAGGTAGGTTCTTGGCATCCATAGGTGACCCCTTCAGTCTGAAAGGTTTTCACTTCAGCTAACCTGACTATGGATATCCCTGTCTTGTTTCTAGAGAGGGTGTTAGGAGGAGTATATTTTATTGGGATTGTAGCTTGCTGGCTGAAGCTCTGCAGTTTGTATTCTAATGCTGTATGTTATTCTGTATTGGTACCTGTTTGTTTTTCTTAGGTTTCTTTTATAGCCTGTGATCTCCTTTATAGCTCCATTGTATTACTTTCTCTCTCTAGTGCAGTTTCATTGCTATTGGTAAAATGATCTAATTCTGATGAAACATTGTTAAGTATGATCAATAGAAAGGATAGACAAATAATCCAACTACTCTAGATGATGCCCTAAAGATGGATAAGCAATCACTTAAGTCAATGACATGGTCAGCTGTTTTTTGAATGCGATTTAGTCTTTAATGTGGAATAAGGTTGCATTTGCCACTGGTGCATTCTAGGATTTCTGTTGATCTGGCAGTCTGAATTCTACAATTGTGGAGGTTTGAACTCGGACCAGTCATTTTGTGAGACTTCAAGAATGCAATTCTTTTTTTTTTTTTGGGGGGGGGGGTCTGTCTGAGAGTAATGAATGGTTTTTCTTCTATATCTTCTATGTTTAAGGGCATCTACTAGTGAAGATGATGTCAATACCATAGAACTTAAGTGGAGGTGGCCATTAGGGAAAGTTTCAGTGTTCATCATGGTTATTTTTGCTGATCTTTTTAGGAGATCGATCACAAGCATGCCTTGCAACAACTTGTGTTGGAGCATGCCCTTTACATGATTGTGATGATCGATTGGAAATGGCAGGAATGAGTCAACCCCATTTAGGAGGACCTGTGGATTTTTTTTTTGGTTCAGAGTTTGAAACCAGACTAGATTTTAGATTTGTTTCTTATATGTAGTTTCATACTTGTGTGATTTCTATTTGGAGGTGTTGCATATCAATGTTTTAAAAGTAAGAAGGCCAAGCCTCTTAGAGACTGAGGTGCAAGGCACACCTGTACAAAGTGCACCGCCATGTTTGAAGAAAGAAGTCAATTGATTAGCTTCATATACAAGAAACATATAATATAATTCTGAAATACATAAGCTTTTCAAAAGACCTATTAATCCATTTGGTTAGAGCTTCATGTTATTAACACAATGGTCCATGTATGTTCATGCCCTACATGGGCTAAACTGTTTGAACTCTAAACATTATAGGTACAACCTATTCAACATCAAATTCAATGGTAGTTCTTCAAAACTTATCAATAAACCAGGTGAAGCACACCCCACAAAGTGAGCCTACTGTGCATGACATATTTGACATGCATTTGTGTTGTTCAATTCTAGTTTGACCATGGTTTTGCAAATTCATGCTTTGATGTACTCGTGCTTCAATCTATAGAATCTGTGGTTAGGTGATTGGATGGTACTGGTCAAATTGCATCTGAAAACTTAATGTGCTATTCCATGGTAGAAATACGTTTAAACCAGTGGGATGTATGTTTCCTTTGTCAAGCAAGTAGTGAGACCATGTTCTACCTACTAATTTCCTGTCCTTTCACTTCTTGCATTTGGGAGTTTTTTTTTTTGTTTTTTACAACTTGTATTTGGCTGTGGGTGGAATCCTCTTAGGGATATCAAAAATGTCTTCAGCCATTTGTTTTCCTGTCCTCCTAAGAGAGAGGAGGGATAAGTGGTTATGGTGATGTGCAAAGGCTGCGATTATTTGGAGTGTGTGTGTGTGTGTGGGAAGAAATGAATTTTGGAACTTTCAAGGAGAAGGTGCAATCTAAGGAAGCTATCATAGAAAACATTTCTGTTAAGGTGGTGCGTTGGGTAAAGTTATTGGATGTCTTTACCCCCTCAATACTCGGTACATCATTTGGAATGGGAAAACCATGTCTAGCTCATCATTTCAAGGATGCATTTCAATAAAAAATTATTCCAAGGAGAACAGCAAAATGGTTATGGACACCACCTCCCAATCAGATCAAAGTGAATTTTGATGGCTGCAGTCTTGGCATTCCAGGGGATCCAGGAATAGGAGGTGTATTTAGAAGCTATGAAGGACACATCTTTGCTGCATTATTGGTCCCAGATATGTTGGCATTTCCATTTTCCTCATGGATTGAAGCTTGCTAAAGGTATAAATTTCAGACATTTACTAGCGGAAGGAGATTCCTGTGTAGTTATTGGCTGGCTTGCAAAGAGGGATTCAAATGGCTACAAGCCTACAACCACTCAATTTTTGCACTGTGTCAGACTGTCAGCCAGTGCACAATTGATCACTTACTATTTGCCTATTTGGTTATTTATTGATAAGGTTTATGAACAACCTGGGCTATTTCAACTGATTTCCACCCCTTGGTGGAACTCCAGTACAAGGTGGGATGTAACACTGACATGGTCTGCTGGAACGAAGATGAATCTGGCATGTTCCTTGTCTGCTGGACTATCTTTTTTTTGTTCAATTGCTGGGCTGTCTGGAATCTGGATTTTCCAAAGGATTCCCAGCCCTATGCAAAATTCTGATACAATGCGGACTATGGGGATGATGTGGTCCATTGGAATAACCACATGGATGATTTGGAGGGTTCCTCACTGACCTGGTTAGGGAACCTTCCCCCCACCCACCCACCCACACACACACACACATTGTCACATCCACATCTGGATGTTATTGAATTAGATTTATTTGATCAATTACTGCTTGATTCTTTTTCTTTTGTGATCTTGTGCAATGTGTTTGTTTGTGATGGTTGACCATAGCTCATAGATCCATTTAACTGAATACATGGCCAATTTGTTGGGTCACCTAATAGACCCAATTAGGAAACATATCTTGACAGACACAAACACACATCTACATTTGGATGTTTTAGCTGGATTCTTTTGATGGATAGTTAACTGGATTTATTTAATCAACAACCATTTGATTTCTTTTTCTTATCTTGTGCAACCAGTCAATTTGTGATGGTTAGCCAGACACAAACACACAAATCTGTTCATAATTTTAAAATCAGAATAAGCAAGGGCCCTCACACAATTGAAGACCCAACATCTGCCACCAATTTGACTTCGTTTCTAGCCTGTCTTCAAAAATCCGTTTGTTCCTTTCTCTCCAAATGCCCCAATAGTCTGCAAAAGGAATGGTACTCTAAAATATTTTAGCTTTCTTGCTGCCTGTCAATCTTGTCCATTTAGTGAAGGTTTCCTGAGGTTGAATCGGGCAAGAAAGAACACCTTAAATAATGCAGAAAAGGACCAAACAAGCACTGTTACTTAACACTGAATAGATAAATGGCATGAATCTTCCTCGTTAGACATGACACATCTATTTGGAATATGAAATCCCCTTGATTTCAATGATCAATTGTGAGAATGCTATCCAAGGAATGAAGCCACAAAGAAGCCTCAACTTGAGGGGGAATTAAATTTCCCCAATTACCTGAAAAGTTCCTATTCCCCATCTGATCTCTCATCAAAGCATCGTAAAAAGATTTATATTACAGAAAATTTTCCATTTTTACATTCTTCCCTCCATATGGAGGGGTGCATCCGGAGTTTTATGTGATAGGTGAATACTGCTTAGATTAAAAGGAAAATTCTATAAAACAGTTATAAGGCTAGATATTGCTGTATGGAGCAGAGTGTTGGATAGTCAAGAAACACGTCTGAAAAATGAGTGTGGTAGAAATGCATGTGTTGAAATTCTAGAAAGGATAGGTACAGAAATGTAGTCCTTTGGAGGAACCTAGGTGTAGCTCCAATAGGTGATAAAATGAGAGAAAGTAGACTAAGATGATTATGGTTTGGCCACATGCATAGAAGACCTTCAACAACACTCGTAAGAAGTGATTTGCTGAAAGTTGAAGGGGCTTGAAGGGCTAGGGGTTGACCAAAAAATACATGGGTAGAAGTAGTAATAAATGATTTAACCACCAGTAATTTATCAATTGATATGCCATTAAGCAGAACAGAATGGTGAAATATGATTAATATAGTCGGCCCCATATAGTTGGGATAAGGCTTGGATGATGATGATTCATGACATTCTTTCCACTATATGGCATTAGTTTTACAAACATCATCTTGACTTCTTTTAGTTTGGGAAATAGAAGAATGTCATGTTTGATGACATTTTGCACAATTCATCCAATTCTCTATCCAATAAATGGACACCCAATACAACTTGATCTCTTCTTGCAAAATACTTATAGCAATGTTATTTATATTCAGCTTGTAATGCCTATGACAATCCTCACCCCATAAGAAGTTACTTCTCTTGTATCGCAATCAAAATTCACCACCCCATATCTGCAAAGAGCAACTCTCCTCCAAAGAGCATTTCTTTCTTTTCCAAACCTTCACGACCATTTGATGATTAAAGAGATTAGTGAATGAAAAAGACAGAGGAGTGAAATAGGAAATATTGATTTCCCACTGATGGTAGCGAATGTTCTTGAATACTATTGGTGAAAGTGGTGCCTGAACGAGAACTAATAAGTACATGGATAATGACTATGTAATGTTAAAGCCAATTTATCTACTGAGTTGATCGGTTTGCCCTACATTTCTTTCTTTGGTTGAGCAGTTGATTATTTATTTTGAGCATCTTGAGACAGCCTTGATGTGCATTGCACTATGTATGCTATCAATTAATAGGTTATTTTGGTTATCTTGATTGAATTTATTACATTCTATAATTTACTATTGATTGATTGGTTCTTTGGAGTATCCTGATTGAGGTAGATATGGCTTGTGCATCATATCATGTATGATACCTGTCTGGTAAGGATGCTATCAACCTATAAGCTGCTACAAATTTCAGAATGACTATTAATCTGGAAAATTTCCAGGAATGTTTCTTTTTTCTCGAAGTACCTGATCATCGTCATGGGGCTGCTACATTTGGGAAATGGATCTCAAGTTTTTTACTTATTTTTGGATAAACAATTGGGATCTCACATGCAAGCACTTTCCTATAGTTCCATTTTGTAGGCTCTGGGATTTTCTATGCAGGCTTAATGGTGGCGATTTTTTGGGGCACTGGAGAGTATCTTTTACCTTGTTGAATACCAATATGGTCTGAGGGCATCCATTCCTGCCAAAAGAATTGCTGGACTTGGGGATTAACATAATCTTCCTTCCTTTGTAGTATTTCTTCTGTATCTGATTGCTACTTTTGATTGAATGAGACAATTTTGGTATCAGATATCTTGCTTATGCCAGAAAGGATGTGGATATAGTTATTGAAAAAAGATTTGAAGAATCATAATTTAATAGACATCATGGTGAAATGCGAAAACAGAATTCTATAGCTGATCTGAGATGGTTGGTAAGGCTTTGTTGAGTTGAGTGCCTCTTGTTTGGGCTAAAAATGGTGAAATGAAATCCAACATGATTCATACAGAAGCAGTGTGGGCAGATTATTGAGGTTCACCTGTACTATCTTTCTTATTAGGATATTTCTTCTTATGGTAGATCTCAAAGTAGGTAATGGTGGTAGTTGCAACTTGAGTTTCCACTAGTCGAAGTTCTCTCTTCAAGTTTTGTTCAATTCCTGTCACATGCACAAAAGAAAAATGGTTGTGGAAAATATGCAAGGTATATAAACAAGAAGCAAGCCCAACTATTTTAACTGTGGGAAATGGGAAATGGACAAAATATGTAAGAAAATGCCCAAGTAGCAGTTGGGAAATAGAAAAGAGAAATGTATGGGAAATTGAGAATGCTAATTCTGTTTTCCAGGATTTTTCGTAGATTCGTAGTACTTGTGGTTTCCTTGTATATTCTATTGATGTTTTTCACCATGTTTTACATCCTGTGCATATCCCCATTTTATGGGGAATGCCATACTTTTTTTTCACAGGAAATAAGAGTTCACAAGAAATGCATTATCAAAATTTATGATACATGCTGTGTTTCTTTTTCTCTCTAATGAGAAACTGGTATGCATATTATATACACTATCAAACAAGTTGCTTTGCAATTTGCAGAACATTTCTCTCTTTAATCAGTTTATGTTATATGCCTCAGTTTCCTGTTGGCCGTATTTATGTATTTATATTGCATACACCTTATCAAAAAAATTGCTTGCTTTGCAATTTGCACAGTTTCTCTCTAATTGACCATTTTGTGTCATTTGCTGCAGTTCCCTGTTGGCCGTATCCATCGTCTCCTAAAGTCCAGGATTGCAGCTAATGGAAGAGTGGGGGCAACAGCTGCTGTGTACTGTGCAGCAATCTTGGAGTATCTTACTGCAGAAGTCTTGGAACTGGCAGGCAATGCCAGCAAAGATCTGAAGGTTAAACGTATAACACCAAGGCATCTGCAGCTTGCAATCCGAGGGGATGAAGAACTTGATACACTGATAAAAGGAACTATAGCTGGTGGAGGTGTGATTCCTCACATCCACAAGTCCCTGATCAACAAATCCTCCAAAGACTAGTGGCTTAATGCTGTTTAAGGGGTATTGAGTTGCTTATTTTGGCTGTGTACAATTGCAGACTGGCTGAACTCCTTTTCTGCTGCTGAGGCTGACTGGGTATTGTCATCTTTTTTCCCTATATTATTGGTTATATTTTTCCTTTGAGGCAGATAGGATTGTTTCATCTCATTCAAGTAATTACTTATAAAAAAACTCCATGCAAGTAATTATGCAAATTTTGCTCCACATGCTTTTCTTTTCGTCTGATTTCTATGCTTTTTCACATGTGCAGCCGTACTGTGGTTAAGCAATGCAGTTTCGGTGCATGATTTTGTGTTTAATCTCCATTCAAGATCTTAGCTTAGGGGTCGTGATGTGCTGCGACCGCAGCTGTGTATAATGGGCTACGTAACCAATGACAAATGAAGTGAACACTTCATTGTTCCGTACACAGGGGACCGCATGTGATATGGGTCATATGTGTCCCATGTGTCCAGAACACTGGCGTGTTCACGTGTGATTGGTTATGTAGTCCGTTTTACACCGCTGTGTTTGCAGCAGATCCTTTGTCAAATCTAAGATTACTATGCACCATATGTCATAGAAACTTAACGATAATCATACCAAATGGGTGTTGCCCTGCTAATAGAATCGAACATTAAGGGAGATATACTCAATGTGCGCCTGTAGTGTCTGTGGGAAGAAGTGTAGGAGATCGGAGTTCGTTAACTTCTGGAGTAAAGTTGAAAAATTCCCCGTCTTGGGGAAGTTTTGTCATGCATAATTTGTTAATTATTGAAGTTTTATGGAAATTAATTTACAGATCAACCATATAAATTGCCCCAATTTTATTGATTGGAGCAATTATGCAGTTCCAAAACTGAGGGGATTCTTCAACTTTACTCCAGAAGTCTAAATGCTACCTAATTTTTGCCTTTCTTTTTTTCTTTCTTTAATTTTTGCTATTAATATCATAGAAAATATCATTCCATCCAATTTTAACTATGTTATGCTTGGGCGCATTCTTTTTTTAATATTACTAGCAAGTAAGTTGGTGTGTCTGAAAGCGTGTCGTTAACCACTTTGGAACATCTGTTTCAATATTTATAAATTTTTCGATTATCAAAATAACTATAAAACGTAGTTAGTGATGAGAAAGAGGTCGTATTCACAGGGAAGTGAGGGAAAAATTGTTGTATACTTCAATCCGGACAAAATAACAAGATTTGATATTGTAGAAACACAAAACCTAATTAACTGAATTGAAATCCATTAAAATAAAATTCTAACAATGTTTAAAGTAAAAATTGTAGAAAAATAAGTAAATAACATAAATAAAAAAATTAAATAAAAAACTGCAACTTGGTTAGAGGTAGTAATCTCCAGATCTATCATTTGACCATCGAACTCGAGTTGGGCCTTCCGTCTTACTTGGCCGAATTCCAGATCTGCAGAAAGGAAGGCAAAAATTAAGTTTGACAAAAATAAATTGCAGAAATAAAATAAAAACTAGAAATTAAAGAAAGGAAAATAATAACACGCGTAAAAAGTAAATCTAAAACTATGGGAAACTGGTTGGGATCCAGATCCAGAGGTGGTAGTAGTGGATAGGCGAACTGCAAGTAGGAACCCCTCCCCTTGCCTGGGCATTCTTCTCTTCCTCTACCCTTGAACTTTTCAAGAACAACATTTCGTCTTACTTGGGGGCAGAATCCAACCTAAAAGAAAATAAAGAAAACAAAAGGGATGGTTGATCAAATCTAGTGGCGGTAGTTGTAGACTAGTTGGATTGATTAGAGGAACCCCTCCTGAGAAGATCTAGGCGTCATTCCCTTCTACAACCCTTGAACTTCTTAAGAAACCTTAGCCTTGTGAATTGACCAACCTAAAAGAAAATAAAGAAAACAAAAGGGATGATTGATCAAATCCAGTGGCGGTAGTTGTAGATTAGCTGGACTGCTTGTAGGAATCCCTCCTGACAAGATCTGGGCGTCCTTCCCTTCTACAACCCTTGAACTTCTCAAGAAGTCTTAGCTTTGTGAACTGGGTGAATTGACCAACCCCTTCTCCAGGGCCCCTGGGGTCATTTTTATAGAGAATGGTGGGCATAATTGGGATTAGAGAGAAAGAAGGGGGCAGTAGTTGGGTTTTTGTAGAAATATGGGCGCCCTAGGGTTGAGAATGGAGGGTTAGGATTGTTCTAAGGTGATCCTAATGCTGAGAAGAGAAGGAGAGGGCACCCAATATTATGTATGACTGAGATTTGGGCTCCTAAGATTGGATGGTGGAGATTTACGTGCCTAGGGCTGAAAGGTGGAGATTAAAAGGAGTGGGTGGCGCCCTAGAGTGAATGGCTGAGATAGAGAGTGAAATAGAGGGTTGAGATCTAGTGGCTAAAGGCTGAATTGTGAGATTAGGAGTTAGGTGGCGCCCTAGGGTTAGAATGCTAAAGAGAGGGCGCCCTAGAATGGAGGGTGGAGATTAAAAGGAATGGAAGGTGATGATTTAGTAGTTAGGGGCGATTAGGGTTTGTTAGAGGTGAAAATAATGAGTGGGGAAGCACCCTAGGGTTTGCTAAGGAGAGGGGAGTATGCTAATACAGTAGGAGGGGCGCCATTCTTGTTTTAGCAGATAGGAAGCACCCTCTTGTGCTCAATTTTTCACAGAAACACACCCCCTCTCTCAGCTAGAAGTCTCACTAGCTTCCCAAAATCTGCAGAAAATTCTGTAAATTTTTTGGTTTTTACCCAAAATTTGCACAGAGACCCTCAAAAGTCACAATATTGAATTTAACTGTGAAAATGACACATTTTGACTATTCTAAGGCCTAGGTAACCCTAAAATGATGCCCGTTAAGGCATCAAAATACAAAGTTATCATAAGCCCATGCAATACATGGGTAGAATAGAAATTTTGTTAGGTTTGGAATGACAAATTTGGATTTTGAAATTAGTTTGGGTACATCTCAGGGTTGTCTAGGGTTAGTCTTGGATTGGCCCTTAACCCTATCCAATCCATCTAATTTATACCTTTGTCTTATTAAGATAGTCAAAATTTAAGAGCAACTAAGGAAAAGAGATGTTAAGAGCTACCTGCGAATGTGTATAGGGATGGCAATTTTCCCCATCCCCGACAGTGACTTGACTTCCTTGGCCCCATCGGTTGGGGATGGGGATTATTTTGGCGGGGTGGGGACGGGGATGGGGATTAATAGGAATCCATGATCGGGGTCGGGGATTAAGGTCCCCGCCCTGACCCCGATTATATATATATATATATATTAAATTTTATTTATATTAAATATATATATTATATTATTTATATATATCAAAACATTATTTATAATTTAAATTTTTATTTATTTTAAGTGAATTTATTTTTCAAAAAAACTATTATCTAAAAAAATTATGGGATTTGGGTCCCGCAGGGAATCCATCCCCGTCGGGGATCGGGGATGGAGGACAAATTTTATCCTCATCGGGGATGAGGATGGGAGTTAATTTCATAATCGGGGTCGGGGACAGGGAATATGATTCCCACCCCGTTGCCATTCCTAATTGTGTACCTCATCATGGTTTCTATGAAAAAAAACTATTGGGGGGATTTAAGAATGAAATTATTAAAGAGAGTAATGATGGATTTGATTAGATGAAATTAAGACCTAGAGAGTTTTTATTATGACTTCTTATATTTTTCATAATTAAGTTTAAAAGTAGATATTCACATGTATGAGAAATGAGAGGACAAAGAGGTTGGTGTGGGGATGCACCTCTTTCTTCACAATCTTATTTATAAAACTTATAGACATCCTTTGTTAGGGTGCAACTTGGATGGACTTGGGTTGAGATTTTGTTAAAATTTGAATAAGCTTGACCTTGAAGATGGGATCAAATGAAGTGTAAATTTGCAAAGGGGGAATCAATGTTTTCAATCCGACGTTGACCTGGCTGGTTGAACCGTTTGAATCGTCACCTAGCTAGGATTCTAGATTTTGTTTATTCAAGACCCGCCAGACAGTAAAAAACCGTTAACTTGGTCAAGAACCGTTTGACCCGACTGGTTTGACTATTGACCCGTTCGACCCGGTCACCGGGTCGTGGGTTGTACACTCAATGCATGCAAAACTTTCGGAGACCATAACTTTGCACTTCAATATCCAATTGGGGTGAATTTTTTTTGATATCTTTTTGAGATCTATGTGTCCCAAGGATCTAAAGGTGCCTTGCTTCGCTATTTTCACAAAAAACCCTTTTTTGGTCTCAAATTACAATTTTTAATACTTTTTATAAATAAAAAAATAAAAAACTGAATTAAAAAAAACATAAATTAAATATAAAATAATACATATAACAAATTTAAAATATATTTATACATTATTTAATGCTAAAATAAATATATATTTATACACATATATACATATATATATATATATATGTGTGTGTGTATGTATGTATGTATATATATATATATATATACAATGATGTGGCGCAGTCTGAACCGTTTGACCCAGCTGGTCGAACCGGTGACCTACGACATGGAGGAAAAAATGGTTCAACCTCAAGGTCAGTTTTGAAAACATTGGGAGGGGGATATCTTTTTTATATATCATGATTCCATGATCAATTTTACATTTTCTTCTTAATTTCTTAATTTACATTACCTGGTGTAATGGTAAAATCTTGGGTTATTAAGCATAAAAATGCAAGTTTGAATCAGAGACCCTAGTTAGCTGGGACTAATATTGGGTGGCTGTTTGGCAAGTCTTTTTGGGAAGATCTTATGGTAGCTGTAAAGTTAAAAGACGCATTGAGCTTTTGCATGAAGATTTGAGTTGCCTGAAGCTAGTTTGGCTACTGCATGTCTTTCAGCGTCTTTCCACATGAGAATAAAGCGAGAATGACGCAAAAAGCTCCATTTGGGGCTTCCCAAAATCAACCCAAAATGGGTTTCTCGCATCTTTTTGGCGCTCTAGCTTTCGAGGGCTAGATCTTCTGCGAACCAAATAGGAATAGACTGAAAATTGGTCTTCCAGGCTTCTAAATAGACAAAAGACGACACTGAAAGATTTGCCAAACGGGTCCTTAATTTACACCTCTGCCTGTAAACTAAATTTCTAAAAGGTGGCTTCTCGGTTTGCAGCACGGTTAAAGCTTTCTTTCATTCTAGCAGAATGAATAGGATCATTAACAAGACTTTTATTGCTCTCATCCCCAAAAATCAGAACCCTGAATCAACAAATAATTTTAGAACAATTAGTTTGTGCAATGCTATTTACAAAATGATCTAAAAAAATTATGATTAACGGGATTAAGCTATTTTTGGAGGCCATTATTTCCCCTTTCCAAAGTGCATTTAATTCCAACAGACAAATAACTGATAACATTTTCATTGCTCAGGAAATATTTCATACTATGAAAAGAAAAAAAGGTAAATTTGAGTTAATGGTTTGCAAAATTGACATGAAAAAAGCTTATGATAAGTTGGAATGGAAATTCATTGAAAAAGTTTTAGGGAAATTTGGATTTCATGAAAAGTAAATCGGTTGGGTCATGGAATGTATTAAAACAGTCTTATTAAATTTTGTTAAATGGCACCTCGACTAGAATTTTTACTCCTTTATGAGGAACCAAACAAGGGGACTCACTCTCTCCATACATTTTTGTTTTTATGTGCCGAGGCTTTCATTAAGAATCTGGTAAAAGAAGTTGAAATCCGTAAAAATCTATTGGGGTATAAAGCATCAAAAAAATTGTCTAACAATCCCTATTCTCCGGTTTGTAGATGCTTGTCTTATTTTTTGCCAAAGCTTCCATCCCAACCTGTCTCAAAATTAAGGACATTTTGGATAAATTTGCTAGTGCATTGGGCCAAACTCCCAATTTCACAAAATCCAAAGTCATGATCTCCAAAAATGTTCACCACAATGGGGGCTCCAGTATTCAATAGCAAATTTAACAGAGGGACTTTTGAATTTCTCAAGGATAGAATCAATGGGAAGTTAAAGGGATGGAAAAAAATTCCTTGTCTTTCACGGGAAGAATTACACTCATTAATTCTTCAATTAGTATGATGCCACAACATATAATGAAATCATATAAGATTCCCAAGGGTGTGATTGAAGATATAAATATATACCAAAAACAATTTTTATGGACTAGTAATAGTGAAAGAAAACCCCTTCATTTAGTTAATTGGGACCGAGTTTGTACCTAGAAGAAATGTGGTGGGCTAGGGCTCAAAAATATTGAGGGTTAATGAAACTTGCTTAGTTAAACTTGGTTGGAAAATCCTAAATGAAAAGGAAAATATTTGGGTCCAAGTGGTCACAAATAAGTATTTAAAAAGAGATAACTTTTGGCAAAAAGAAAAATGAGCATTCTTGGGCTTGAAAAGGCATTCTTGCCACTAGAAATTTATTGAAGAAAGGCACTGGATGGGAGGTGGGTAATGGTGAAGATATAAGCTGTTGGAAAGACAATTGGGCTGATGATACTCCTATGAGGGAAATGGTTGATGAAACCTTAATTTCTAATAGTGATTTGAAAGTTATTTATAAGGAAAGAAGAATATGGAATGAGGTTCGTGTTAGAAACTTAATTTTCACCCAGGGTTGGGATAAAATTAGAACCACTTTCATACCCTCATTATACGGAAAGACAGATTGATTTGGAGACCAAATACGACTGGTGAATTTTTAATCAAAACAGCCTATTCAAAGATTAGTAATTCTGTGAACAACTCCCCTAGGGAAGATAGTGAAATTGCAAAGAGCCTTAAGAACAACCCCCCCCCCCCCCCCCAAAAAAAAAAAAAAAAAAAAAGAAAAGAAAAAGCAAAATAAAATAAGAAAAAATATAAGACCTTCTTATACCTTTTCTCAAGTGATAAGCTACCTTCAAAGAAAAATATTTTTGAAGAGAGGTATGCAGATAGATGGTTCTTGTAGTATTTGTGGGGGATATGGAAGAGGATGTTAATCATATTTTTGTTAACTGCAACCATGCTAAACAGATTTGGGTGATTATCCAAAATGTCTTCAATCTTAAAATAGGTTTAATCAACCCTTTCTAGGGATTTGGAAGAACTTAAACGAAAACGGGCAAGATTCCAACATAAAAGAAAAGCTTACTATTCTTTTGTAGCATATTTGGAAAAATCGGAATGAAAAAACCTTTTGAAATATTTGTTTGCCTCCTGCGTGAATGAAAATTGCTCAATTGGTTGCATTGCTAGAGACCATTTGGGGAAAATAATTGATTTTAAAGCTTATAAAATTGGGACAACTACAATTAGCCTAGCTGAGGCTTTATCTGCTTGGGAGGCCCACAATT
This sequence comes from Nelumbo nucifera, assembly GCF_055504915.1. Taxonomy (NCBI): domain Eukaryota; kingdom Viridiplantae; phylum Streptophyta; class Magnoliopsida; order Proteales; family Nelumbonaceae; genus Nelumbo; species Nelumbo nucifera. The sequence goes on along the minus strand of NC_142656.1, from coordinate 13,214,487 downwards.
TAGCAAAAAACTTCAACAATAGATACATATCTATTGAAAGGGACTCCAAACTTGTTGCCGACTGCCTTAGGAACAGGATCAAGTCGTTGCAGAGACTGACTATCAGCATGTCTATAGGGAAGCCAACAAAGCAGTAGATTGGTTTGCAAATCAAGTCCATATTTATTGGGGACGAGCTACCCCCACAGCTGTATATCCCCTCTTATATCTTTCGATTTATCAAAAAAATGGGTGTCTTCTCAATTTAGTTACACTTTTATTCTCTTACATATTAATGTTCATCTCATGCCTGATGAACTTAAAGACATGATTAGAAAAACTTACAACCAATCAATCGACATCATAAAAGTAGGAACCAATCAGGTGGGCTTTCACCAAAATTTATGGGGATTGTGATTGATCAAAACCTTTCTGATATCATAACTTTCTGGCGTCCTAGATTTTCCCATATAAAAACTGTTGGCAAATTTCATTTTTACCATGAAGTGAATTTATTATTGCATCCCCCTAATGTCATCTTTATTTACATCTCTAACCAAATTATTATCTATCTTTGCAAATTTTCTTAAGGCTCAGTTTGGAAGGAGTACAAATGCAAATATGTAGAATGTAAAACCTTATATTTTGTATTTGCACTGTACATATTTGCATTTGTATTCTTTCCAAACTGAGCCTAAATTTGAAAGGAATACAAATGCAAATATGTACAGTACAAATTGATACATACAAAATACATAGTTTTGCACTCAACATACTGGTATTTGTACTCCTTCCAAACTGAGCCTAAAGAAAGTCATAGTTACAACTTACAATTATATATATATATATATATATATATTATATTACTGGTAAGTGACAATTTTGCAAGTCAGTTTAAGCCTTATTCTAGATAGTTTTTTAACAATTAATACAAAGATTAAGGTTGTTATCGTTGAAAACATTGTTTGTAAACTGGGATATTGTTATATGCAATCTTTCTGATCTGTTTTTTTGGGAGTAATGTTGTCATTACACCTAATATGAGACTTTATAACACATAATTCCTATAATTGAAGATCTAAAAAGTAAAGCTCGAGGGTAGAAAACATAATACCATGGGGTAGATAACGAAGCCCTACATTCAAAAAACATTGATTGATATTTTACCTCCAATAAAAAGTCTCATGCATTATCATCATTTTATCTCAACTATATAGGGTTGGTTGCATGAATCCTTTTATGCTATCATCCTCAGTTGAATATCATATCCATTGTTAAATTGTAATACTTAAATTCTTACTACTTTGATCATGTTCTTTTGTGGTTTACCCCTGGCCCAATTAGCCCCTTCAAATTGCAAATCATTTCTTACATGTGTTGTCAATGGTCTTCTCTTCAACTTGCAACATATCATTTCTCTCATTTTATCATTTATTGGAGTTACTCTCAGGTTCTTTTAAATAACTTCATTTTTTATCCTGTCTTTTATAGTTTTCCTACTCATCCATACCAATATATACATTTCTGCTACACTCATTCTTTGTACATGTTTCTTGATTGCCCGGCGGTTTGCTCCAACCAAGGATTAAAGTATCGGTATTAGACCACTCGGATACGGATACGCTTTAGAAACGTATGGATACGGAAGAAAAAATATGGATATGCCAAAAAATGCATATAAATTCCATAAACATATTAATAACATTATTTTTAAGATCAAAATAGCCATAATTAATGTATAAATACATAGAAAATGTATATTCTAAAGGTATATATGAAGAAATAATTTCAAAGATAAAAATCATATGCGAATTCATAATTTTTAACTTTTAAAATAATTATTCCATTATTAATATTTTTATTTCCATAAAATTTGAAATAAAAAATCATTTTTTGATATAAATGTAGATTAATGGATTTGACAAACTCAATTTATATTATATTCTCAAGGTTTTTGTAAATAATATTTTTTTATAAATAATATATATACTTTTATTTAGTTCAAATTAAAATATTAATTAATAATTTATAAAATTTTAAGATACATGTCATGTTCAAATTTATAAATATTAAGTACTAAAATAATTATTGTATTATTAATATCTTTTTTTGTATAAATTTCTTGAGATTAAACAAATTTTTAATATAAATGTGGATTTAAGAAATTATTTATTCTATTAGTTTATAAAATATTAGTTTTGAATATTATTTTTTATTTTGCTGGAATTGTTAAACACAAATGTAATTTTTCTGCATTACATGTGGACACTAGAATAGAAAAAATATATTTTATTTCATTAAATTTCTTAAGATGAAAATTGGCTTAGTGGATGAAGTGCGCAACCAAGACTTGAACGCTGGGTGATTTGTGTTTGAATCATGTCAGGCGCAATTTTTTACAAATAAATGCGTGTGATTCATGAGATACGGGTTTAGTCGTAGCGTATCTCGTTTACCCTCTGGCCGATACTTATACGATCATATCGATATTTAAATCTTTGGCTCCAATAACATGGCTGGCTATCTTGGCTTCACATTTTTTTTAACCAAAATTTTCTTTTAACATAAGAGGTATTCACCTATCACACAAATTCCAGATGCATCCCCTCCATTTTGCCCATCTTGCCTTAATTTATGGGTGACATCCTCTTTAATGTCTACTTTGTTATAAATTGTAGATACAAGAAAATGTCACATTGGATCGTTTATTGGTTTCAAATCCAAAGTGTATCCTAATACGCACTCCTATTGTTAATAAATTTATTTATGATATATTCTCTTTGTCCTACTTTAAAATCTCTTGTTTCCAAGGCATTTATTTATAACCTTAATTTTGTATTTAACTTGTTAGTTAAAACAATGTCATCATCAAGTAACATGCACTGTAGGACCTCCTCCTAAATATGTTTAATCAATTCATCCATAATCAATATAACTAAATAAATAAATAAAGACCAAGTGTTGAACCTTGATAAGATTATAAAAAAATAAATTATAGTAAAATCATATAAATAAGTTTAGGGTTTGTTTGGTTCGTAGTTGGAATTAGTATCAGAATGATCTATTCTTATAGTTTTTTTGGTCTAGACAGGAATTGGAATAAACTGAAATGAGATTTCACTTGCAAGTGAGGAAGAGGGAATGATCATTTCCTCAAATGGAGAAATGCCATTCCACCATTCTCATTCTGTCTAACCAAACAGTTAGAATTAGAATAACACATTCCGATATGGGCTCTTAATTTTTAGCTTTGGGCTCTTCTATTTTTAATTGTACAAGTGAATAACATGTGCCATCTTAAAAAAAAATTACATGATAATTTCATTATGGTTGACTTGAATAAGAAGTCGATGGTCCTGAATTAAAGCAGAGGATATGAAAATCATAGGTCATTGCTTACCGAACAAAGGCAAAGCTGTTTAATGCAGAAATGGCAGACAACCAAGCCACTGGCCCATTCTATATGTTCTAATAATGCATATCGATCGGTGTACGTATCGAAATTTGTTTATAATTCTATAGGATTTGAACCCTTCACACCCCATCAATTGAAAACTTCACTTGCATCAAACATTTACGTCTTTCTTAGTCAATAGGAAGAAGATAATCAATGCAGCAACTACCAATCTACAGGAAAATGACCTGCATTAATAGTTTGGGATCTTCATTGGATCAAATTTGCGGTATGGTCCACTACTCCAGTTCATTGACATTTGACATGTTGGCTTTTGCACTCGTATATACTAATTAATCCTTCCCTCGACGACTGCCAGCCTCACTTATTGTTCCCTTCCCTCCGACGAGATGCAATCTACCAGTACTCTAGTACTGACCGGCCGGAGTCCGGAGATAAGAAATAAAACATCTTTCATTGGTAATGATATTGATAACAAGTTGCAAGCACCGGATTTGAGCTCTCCTGTAAGGCATAATCGAGCGGTCATGTGGCTATAGCTTTATTGGATGGGTCCCACATTCCACCCCCAAATGAATTGGCATGTTTATTTATTAGTTAACATGGATAGAGATTGCGTTTAGTGAGAGAAAGAGAGAGCGAGCTAGTATAATATCGTATATAAACATGTAGATTTGGTGGGGATATTTCAGTGGCTCACATGCACATGGTGGTGACAGTGATTGTTGTTGTTGAAGGCTTGAAGCTCCATGTGGGTTGTATTCATAACCAGCTATGGCTGCTGCTTAATTTATTCTTCTTCTTATTCATCTCCAGAAGTAGGATACCAACCAGAACAGGAAAAAAAACAAAAAAACAAAAAACAAAGAAAGTCACATTAGATTAAGCAGGTTTTAGGGAGAAAGAAAAGCAAATGACTAACCGGGTGCTTGTACCAATTCATGGACTTTGCTTGTGCGTTTGAATTATGACTTGTTGATTTATGAGAAAGGTCAATGTCATCCCTCGCTCTGTCTTAGTCTTTACAACTATGCAAGTGAAGTAGTAGTCATTCATCAGGTATCAAAGACGACAATTGGGTCCGCCACTGTCCGGACATAATGGGATTTCCGGGGCGGAAATGAAATCGGTAACCTCAAATTCCCATCTCACGTTTCAGCAATCAGGACATTGCTCGGATTCTGGGTCCAAATCCTGAGGAAAGAACACAAACGTTCCCAAAAGAATGCTTGAAATTGTAGTCCATTTGGCTTCAGTTGATTTAATAACATTCAGATGCTTCTCATTGTTCAAGTTTTCGGTTGCATTCAATACCGCAGCAGTAAACATTTTTTTTCCAAAATATAAACTGACATTGGTAATAGATAACATAGCAATGGAAAGAGGACTAAAGGCAGTAGCATGGTTTTGGAGTTGCGTCCGGTGCTGGTGCGATGGCACCGCCGGAGTTAGAGCCCACTAGAGAATTGTGCTCAATGCAGATTGCAGCCAGAACGCCTCTATTCTTTTTTTTTTTTTTTTTAATTTAATGGTCACATATTTTCTTGCTTGGTCGTACTTGACCATTTGCACCTCCGCCTGGTTCTGTAACTGTTGAGGGGGAAAGGAAAAGACGATATTGGGAAATGCAAGTCCAAAATTGTACCGCCACCCTCAACAATCATGTTATTTTTATTCAATATTTATTTATTACCAAAAATACAAAAGTGATGTGTCCCCTCACCTGGGACCTGGGAGGCTGGAAGCCTGTAACTCTTTTCTTCACCTGGGAAGCTGAGATCTCTGGTCACCTCATTCCATTTTCTTGGTGCAAAACCCCACCCATAAACCAATGTCAAGAAACAAATATGATGTGCAAGTTCAGATCAAGCCCACCAGAGCTTGCTTAATTGGGCGAATCATTGACACTTGGAATTACTTAAAGCCATCTTCTCAAGAATTATGGGTCATTTTGCAAGTGTACGAATATGGAGAATCAAATAATCATGAAGAAGTTACGAATGAAGAACAGTAGGAATAACATTCCAGTACATGTGAATTAGTTCCAATGGATCCCCATAGCCCCAAGTCATGAAGAAGTCAGCATGAAAATACCCAACCTCCTCTTGATCCAAACCATTTTTTTGCTAAGCCTAACCACCTCGAAACTAATCCAACCATCCTGCAGATAGAAAATCCTGAATGGCACCACCTCTCCAAACCCATCTTCCTAAAACAATAGCTCCCAACCTAACAACAATTTCATCTGAAAAGTACAGACTCAACATTTCAACCCAATTTTCATCTAAAAAATACAGGCCCAGAACAGTAGAAAATATTAACTATTCAAGCTTGATTGGAGTTCAGAGAGCTGCTACCCTTGGAACATCCACTGGGAACTTGTGGATCTCATCCATCCATGGATTCTTCTCCTTTGCTGGGTTTATGGTCCTCAAAGCCTTCCAGACTGCACTGTTGCACTTGAACCCTGACCCAAATGCAATCTGCCATAATCTGTCTCCCCTCCTCATCCTTCCTTTAGCCTCTGTATAAGCCAATTCGTACCACAGAGAGCTGCTCGAGGTGTTTCCAAACCGGTAAAGTGTCATCCTTGATGGTTCCATGTGCCACTCGGATAGCTGCAAGTTCTTCTCCAATTCATCCAGAACAGCTCTTCCACCTGCATGAATGCAGAAATGTTCGAAAGCCAATTTGAAGTCGGGGATGTATGGCTTGATCTTCATCTTGAGGAGCTTCCTTCCGACCAATGTAGCAAAGAAGAGCAACTGCTCCGACATTGGCAGAACAAGAGGACCCAGAGTAGTAATGTTGGTCTTCAAAGCGTCACCGGCAACGGCCATCAGATCCTTGGACAAAGACACACCGATCTTTCCATTGGGATCTTCCTGTTGGGTCACACAGCTGAAGCACTTGTCATCGGCACCTTTGTGTGTCCTGACGGTGTGGACCAATTGGTACTTGGATCGCCACCGATCTGAGCGCTTGTTTGAGAGCAAGACCGCAGCTCCTCCCATTCGGAACAAGCAATTGGAAACGAGCATGGAGCGCTCATTGCCGAAGTACCAATTCAAGGTGATGTTCTCCATGCTAATGACCAAGGCATAAGAATTGGGGTGGACTTGCAGAAGATCTTTAGCAAGAGCTATTGAGATCAGACCTGCGCTGCAACCCATTCCACCTAGGTTGTAGCTGATTATGTTGCCCCGAAGCTTGTAATGGTTGATGACCATGGCCGAGAGAGATGGAGTCGGATTGAACAAGCTACAATTAACGATCAAGATACCGATGTCCTTGGGGTTTAAAGAGGTCTTAGCAAAGAGCTCGTCGACGGCTCCAAACATCACAACCTCGGCCTCTTTTCTAGCTTCTGCCATCGATGGGTTCGGAGGCACGCGGAGGACAGCATCTGGGAGGTAAGTGTCCTCGCCCAGACCTGATCGCTCAAGGATCTTCTTTTGGAACTCAAGGTTGGCATCAGTGAAGGAACCTGTTAAGCAGGACCGCTCCATGAATATCTGCCTTGTGCATTTCCGAGCATCATCGGGCTTGTAACATGAGAAGTTAACGAGGTAGACGGGGCGTGGTCGGGTGAGGAAGTAGACTGTAGACAGGAACACGAGGAGGGCGGAGCAGACGACCACGGAAATCAGGTTGAATCGAAGATGGTCCCAGAGGACATACAGGTCTTGGAGCGAGAATGTGGATAGCTGGGCGGCAGTGAGGACCACGAGAGGCGAGAGGAAGAGGTACATGCCATGGGTGATGAGATAATGGTAGCCAAGCTTTACATATTTCAGTTTAACAGATTGTTTGAAGTCAGGGAGCTTTCTCGAGGACGATGGTGGTATCTCGGGTGTCTCTGGTTTTGGTTCTGTCATTTTCCCTGCAGGTTCAAACAAAAACAGGAGAACCAGGTGAGCAAGATGAAAACAAACATAAGCAAGAGATGGCTTGGTGAAGAAAATAGCAAAAAGCAACAGGCCCTTCAGAAGTCGAAGGCGGTACTGTTTAACGATTTTCTATAAGAAAAATAAAGATATCGAAAGCAGAGGGTGAGTTCTAAGATCTATTGAAGAACAATGGTTCTGAAAACTGGATTTACTACTGATTCGAGAAAACCAAAATGTTCTTAGTTTGCCCTCGGAAGAACTGATGAATCAAATGAAGAAATAAAAATTGGAGACCTCTATATTCCATTTCAGGGGACTAAAGAAGAATCAGAAAAGAGGACGAAAAGGAACTAGTCCTTTTGGTGGCAACCCAAGTCCGGCAAAAACTGCAATGCGGGCCTGAGAACAAACCAAACCCCATTGAAATCAAAGCCCACCAAAAATCATTGAAACAAGCGAGAAGCAAAATAGTTTTCGCCCCCTCGCAGTTTTGCTCCTCCCAAAATGACCTCGTCTGTTTTCCTTAAAATATGGATCTAGAGAACATCGGCATTGCAGATCGAACCCAATAACACATTTCCATGTTTCCGAGAAACCCATTAAAGAAATTCAAACATAGAAGAAAACTCAAACAAAAGACTTACCTTTGTGCTCCAGTAATCAGTTCCAAAATCGGCAAAGAGAAAGAGGTTGCGGAAGAAGAAACGGAGAGACTCAAGAGGGAGATAGACCCTTAATTTTGAAATTATTTGTAGAATGTGTTGGACTCTTTGGCCTCGTTACGAGGGTGTTGACACCTTATATATGGAATTAACCGACCCGATAGGCGGGACAAACACGCGTTTTTAAGAGATATGCGGGCGGCGCCGGCCGAATTTGACCGGAAACTGTTACGAGTAATCACTGTAAACGAGTAATCAACGGTCGTGGGTTATTTTAATCCTTGGCATTTGGGCAAATCAACGGCTGTGAATTCTTTTGCTTTCTTGCATTTAAAATCATTTTGAAATCTGAGAAATAAGGGATCAAGAATAATTGTTGAATTTGAAGCGAAAAAAACAGAATTTAATCGTTGAATAATTAGTTGTCCGTTGTAATTGAAGTGCCGAGTTTAGAATAGGTACAGCTATTTGGATATGGAATTGCCCTCTTTCTAGAAGACTATGTTTCACTTAGGCTGCGTTTGGTAAGACAGTTAACCTGTTTGTTGTGTCCTCCTTAATCCTAATCTTCTATAGAATACAGATTGGAGTTGGACCCACCAGGAACACCTTAGCTTGGAGATCATCAATCAGTATGATTATTCAATCCTGACCCTTGGATGGTTATGACCAAGTTCAGAAGTTAGAACCATAGTTGTGAGTTGTGACAAGTTTTCTTTACTTTTGGCTTTATTCTTGGTTTTGTGCTTGCGTGGTGTGTAGTTCTGAGGCTCTGAGGCAGTATTTGGGTTGATATGCAGGTGGGTGGAGGAGTTCACCAGAAAAAGGAGAAAGCATGTGGGGGTGGAGACTGGAGACTGCAGATTTAGGACTCAGGACTGTGTCAAGCTTCCAAAGCCTCAAGACGAAATAATACACGTCCATGACACGTATCATGGTCTCTCGAAAACCTCTTTCCTTCTCTATTGAATCGACCCAATTTGATTACCAAAAGAAAAGAAAAACCCAATTTGATGATGCAAGAGTTCCTTCAGATATTGACATTGTGATGCAAGTATAAATTATTATTTGCTTTTCCAGGGAGTGGTTTTAACTTCTGAACTTTTGATCTGATCACCCAAACCCTTCCTTTAATGGGCTTTACTCAAGTAAGATGGAGTCTGGGTGACAAGTTTGGTGCTTGGCTTTCGGTCCTCTGGTGTGGTGTTCATCAGAGCTTTCACGGGTGGAGAATCTTGCATCTGACAGCTCTTTGGGTTTTGGTATCACAATATGCCAGTCTGGGTTTCGAACCCCTATGCTCCTTTAATTTTCCTGTATAAATCCTAATAGACAAAAAAAAAAAGTTGGCTTTTCCCCACTCAAACCCGGCTTGGTTTGCATCAACATGGCAACTTCTGCAAGCATCGAACAATTCAGCTACTTCCTGCTGGAGATGATTTGGCTATTAGCAACGACGGGAATTGAGAAACCTACAAGAGATGAATAAGAGAACCCGGGGTGGCTTACCCGGCGAGGTCACTCCTACGGTTAAGTTAGCACTTAGTAGAGAGCTTGAAGATGATAATAGATTGTGAGAGAGCTAGAGAGCAGAGATTACGCATCATATCGCCCTTGGGGAGTGAGGTCTTTATATACTGGAGTCATCGCGGGTTTGGTGGAGTAGTTCCTGGATCCCCGCTGTGATGGGATCCGTTTCCGTTTCTGTGTTAGGTGGGGATAACGTCACCAACCGGTAAGGTTGCCCATTTCCTCCTGAATCGGGGAGTGGGTGAGCTAATATAGCCGTTACAAGGCATGATCCTGTAAGACGCAGAGTACGGCGATGGGATCCCCAGGGTTGCCATGCGGTGGTTGGTCAACATTGCCTGAGCTCGTGCTCTTTAGATCCGACCTGATATGAATGCCGAAGTGCCTTGGGATCGAGGTGGTCCTGATGTGACCTTGCGCCGAGGTATACTCGTCCCGAGGTAGACTTGTCCCGAGGTGGTCTTGTTATCCGAGCTCGATTCGTTGCGGACTTGGCATGTCAGAGTGAGCTGTCGGCCTGCTAGTTTAGGTCGTGTCCACGTGCCTCCCTATTACTAGGTCGGGCCAAATTACCCTTCATCAATTGCCCCCCACTCCCCGAGCCAGGGGTCCTGACCCGGTGCGGGGAGTTCATGACGAGCCAAGTGGATTTGGTCCGAGGTCTAGGCAGCTAGCCAGATGATTCATGGGTCGGACTTGTTCGGCCACCCGGTTCAACCAGGAAAACCCAGGTCGCGTCTGGCCTACACGCGGACGTCACACGATCTATAAACTCCGCGGACGTCAAAAAGCGCGCTAAACCGATTTTATCCATGGGGTTGCGCAGCCGGTTCTCCTAGGAGTCGTTGGATCGCTTTGATCTCGACCGTTAGTTCTCGGACATAGCGGCTATAAATAGGGGGCCCGCGACTCATTTTTCTCACCACAAATTCACAAGTCTGTTCTGAGGTCGCGTCAGAATTCTTCATCACGCTCTTTTCTTTGTTTTCCGAGGTCATCCTTCTTTTCGGTGAGTCTGTGTTTTCGTGTTCTTCCTTTGTTATTTAATCATGTCCAGTTCTAGCGTAGACAGACTTTTAGGTAGTTCTAGCGAGGTTGAGGGTGCCGTGGTGCAATCCACAGCCCCTACTAGGGAGGTCAGCTCGCTGTAGTGTGACGGATCAGCCACCATCAGCGCCATCAGCACGCCATCAACACGCCTTCTAAGTGTCTTGGGTTGGGTCATTGTACTCTTTTTGTAAAGGGGGGGGGGGGTATGCCAATGGCAATTATGTAAATAGTAGTATGAATATTCAGTATTTTGATGTATCATTCTATCACTCCCCCAAAAGCTTAACATACTCTTTGAGGGGAGGTAGGTAGTCAAGTGAGCTCATAAGCGTGTAAAGGTTAAGCACGAGATCCCCTCGACATTGCACAGTGTGCTTGTGCTTACCACTGATTAATGCAATACAAGTTGCCTTTTGTCTAATTTGTGTGCATTCTTGTTTCCTTTTGTGTGTTGTTGCTTGCATTTGTAGGCTTTCTCGACCCCATCGAGCGCCGCACGGGACCCCATCAATTAACCCCGTGACAGTTGGTATCAGAGCCTCGTTGACACTAGCGGTTGTCAAGCCCAACGACTCCCTGTCGTGCCCCACAACAACACCAGCCCGATGAAGAATCGTGATATGCGAGAGGAGATCCAAGAAGGGATCTCACGGGTTTATGATGAGGACGAGCCTAGAGGTAGCTCTCCCAAAGACAAAGGCGTCAGCTCAAAGCCTAGCAAACGTGACAAGTCAGTTGACAAGCTTGCGACCATGGACAAGCGCATCATGTGCTGTGAAGCAGTGGTTGGGGAAACTCGTGACCGTGTGGACGAGCTTCAACTCAACCTTGAGTCCGTAGCAGCGGTTGTGGAAAGATTGGAGGACCAGTCCGGTGACAGCTCCAACAGGCCAGACAACCCACTAGAAGACTTGGTGAAGTGCCTACAGATCCAGCTCGACGACGTGAAGGGCGAGGTGACCCTTCTGAAGAGGCTAATGGCCAGTACAGCCAGTGCACCTGCTGCTCCAGCCCCTCCAAAGATCAAAGTCCGCGAGCCCACCTCATATGCAGGGACCCGCGATGCCCGGGAACTTGACAACTTGCTGTGGCAAATGGAACAATATTTCACCGCTACCGAACTCGTTGAGGAGGCGGCCAAGGTGCGTACTGTTGTTATGTATCTTACTGATGTTGCTATGTTATGGTGGCGCAGGAGATGTGCCGATGCGGAGCGAGGATTATGCTCCATTGATACCTGGTCCGTGTTCAAGAGCGAGATAAAGCGCCAATTCTATCCAGAGAACGTGGAGTACCAAGCCCGTCGGAAGCTCAAGAACCTAAAAAACACGAGCTCATTGCATGAGTACGTAAAGGAGTTCTCCGCACTATCGCTCGAGATCACGGACATGTCAGATAAGGACTTGCTCTTCAACTTTATGGACGGCCTACAACAATGGGCCGAGCTTGAACTCCAGAGACGAGGTGTGAAGGACCTTGCCACAGCCATGGTCGTTGCTGAACAACTGGTAGACAACAGGCGACCAAGCAAAGACGGCTCCAAACCCAACTCATATCAGGGCCTAGGGAAGATAGGAGGTGATAGGAAACCTTACTACGGGCCCAATGAAGACTCCAGGCCAAGTAAACCCAACACTTTTAAGTTCTACAGGAGACCTGAAGGGGACTCTGGATACAGAGGTGGCCAGTTTGTGAAGAGAACACCTCCAGCACCATGCTTCATCTGTGAGGGAAAACATTAGACCAAGGATTGTCCTAGTCGGGGGAAGCTCAATGCCTTGCTTGCAAAGCTTAGTGATGATGAGCACAGCGAGGAGGAGAAGGAACTAGAGGAGACAAGAATGAGGGCTCTACGAAGACTCAATGCAATGAAGAAGAAGGCGAGCTCGCAAGAAGCACCGAAGTTCAAGCCGAAGGGACTGATGTATGTAGACATTCGCTTGAATGGTAGGCCCACAAGAGCCATGGTGGATACAGGGGCTACACACAACTTTATCTCTATGGAGGAGGCATCCCGAGTAGAACTTGCACCTACCAAGGAAGTCGGATGGTTGAAGGCTGTGAACTTTAATGCCAAACCCATACAAGGTGTAGCTCGTGGGGTGGTCTTGCAACTTGGTGACTGGGAAGGGATGATAGACCTCTCAGTCATGCCCATGGATGATTTTCAGGTTGTTATGGGCATGGACTTCTTAACTCAAGTAAAGGCGGTGCCCATGCCCTTCCTCAATTCAGTGTGCATATTTGAAGATCAGGCTCCTTGCATGGTTCCAGTTGTGCCAGAGACCAAGTCCACCCCCAAGATGCTCTCAGCATTGCAACTCAAGGATGGAGTGCGGAAAGGAGAGACCACTTACCTAGCCACATTGGTGGACTCCAACCTGCCTGACCTACCAACCGGGCATATCCCGCCAGCAATTACAGTGGCACTAGAAGAAATCCAGGATGTCATACATTCCATATTGCCGAAGAAGCTTCCCCCAAGGAGAGAAGTTGATCACAAGATTGAGTTGGAGCTTGGAACTAAACCACCGGCACGCCCGCCATACAGAATGTCTCCTCCCGAGCTGGACGAGCTACGAAAGAAGTTGAATGAGTTGTTGGATGCTGGGTTGATTCAGCCTTCTAAGGCCCCTTTTGGAGTACCAGTCCTGTTTCAAAAGAAGCGTGATGGATCTCTTCGGCTCTATATTGACTACCGAGCTCTCAACAAGCTCACCATCAAGAACAAATATCCCATACCTTTGGTAGCCGACCTCTTTGACCAGCTCAGTAGGGTCAAGTACTTCATTAAGCTAAACCTGAGGTCGGGGTACTATCAAGTGCGTATAGCCGAAGGGGATGAACACAAAACAGCTTGTGTTACCTGATATGGGTCCTTTGAGTTTCTCGTCATGCCCGTTGGGCTCACTAATGCTCCAGCCACCTTTTGTACATTGATGAACAGAATACTTCATCCCTACCTAGACCAATTTGTTGTTGTGTATATTGATGATATTGTAATTTATAGTAGAACCTTGGAGGAACATGTTGACTACCTCCGTACTGTTTTCCAGGTCTTGCGAGACAATGACCTGTTTGTTAAGAAGGAGAAATGCTCTTTTGCCACAGAAGAGGTGGCCTTCCTCGGCCATATAATTTGAGCAGGCACAATCAGCATGGATCCAGCTAAAGTCAAGGCCATTCAAGATTGGGCACCTCCCACCAGGATCACCGAACTTCACTCCTTCCTTGGTCTCGTGAACTACTATCGAAGATTCATCTCTGGATTCTCAGCACGAGCCACTACCCTCACCAACTTACTGAAGAAGACTAGCATGTGGACCTGGAATGAATGTTGCCAAACAACTTTTGATGATTTGAAGAGAGCTGTCTCGGCAGAACCTGTCCTCGACTTGCCTGACCCAAGCAAGCCGTATGAGCTACACACCGATGCTTCTGACTTTGCCATTGGTGGGGTCTTGATGCAAGAAGGACATCCCATCGCCTATGAGAGCCGTAAATTGAATGATACAGAGAGGAGGTACACTGTGCAAGAGAAGGAGATGACAACCATCGTCCACTGCCTTCGCACATGGTGACACTACCTGCTGGGCTCCAAGTTCGTGGTCAAGACTGACAACATAGCTACTAGTTACTTTCAGTCACAGAAGAAGCTGAGCCCTAAGCAAGCTCGATGGCAGGATTTCTTAGCAAAGTTTGACATGACTCTAGAATACAAGCCAGGGCCGATGAACAGGGTTGCTGATGCACTTAAAAGGAAGGCCGAGCTTGCAGCATTATCCACAGGTGAATGTCCCTATAAAAGCCAGATCAGACTGGACCTCATTGAGCGCATCGAGAAAGGACTCCAGAAGGACCCCATTGCTCAGAGCTTATTGACAACTTCTCGTGAAGGGAAGACTAGGCGATTTTGGGTTGAAGAAGAACTTCTTTTGACAAAGGGAAGGCATGTATTTGTACTGAGAGTTGAAGACTTTAGGAAAACTCTCCTATGTGAATGTCACGACAGCTTATGGGCAGGACAACCTGGGTGGCAGCGTACCTTGGCACTTCTACAACATGCCTACTATTGGCCTCATATGGAGCAAGATGTTCGAGAATACACAAGGACATGCCTGATTTGCCAAAAAAACAAGCTTGAGCATGCCAAGCCTCTTGGACTCATACGACCTCTTCCAACGCCCTCACAACCTTGGGAGAGTGTTTTCATGGACTACATCAGTGGTCTTCCTAAGGTGGGAGACTATGCATCCATTATTGTTGCTGTAGATAGATTTTCCAAGTATGCCACTTTCATCCCAGCACCAAAGCACCTTTCAACTGAAGACACGACATACCTTTTCTTCAAGCACGTGGTGAAATATTGGGGAGTCCCACTGAACATTGTTAGTGATCGGGATCCCCGATTCAATAGTGCTTTCTAGACAGAGCTATTCAAGCTTCTTGGTTCGTACTTGAACTTCTCCAGCAGCAGCCATCCAGAGTTAGATGGTCAGGAAGAGAGAATGAACTCCCTCTTTGAAGAGTACCTCTGTCATTTTGTATCAGCTACACAGAAGAATTGGGTTCGATTGCTGGACATTGCACAGTTCTCCGTCAACACACAGAAGAGCTCCTCCACCAATCAGAGAGTCCTTTTGAAGTCATCACCGGCCAACTACCAAGATGTCCGCACAACATCGTCAACGACCATCAAGGGAGAAGCCCTCGAGCCTTCACTTTCACCAGGGAATGGAAAGAATGCCTTGACATCACACGAGCCTCACTAGAGAAAGCCTCCAAAAGAATGAAGAAATGGGCCGATTTGGGTAGACGACCCGAGAACTTCCAAGTAGGTGATCTGGCCTTAGTAAAACTCCATACCCATTGCCTTAGGTTCTTTCGAAGAGTACACCCCGGGCTTGTGAGAAAATATGAGGGACCCTTTGAAATCCTAACCAAAGTAGGAGCATCAGCCTACAGATCCAAACTACCTCCTTGGCTAAAAGTACACCCTATCTTTCATGTAGGCCAACTTAAACCCTACCATGCCGACAGCCAAGATACCTCCCGAAACCAAAGCCAATGCCCACATCCATCCTACCAACCACCCAAGAATCGATCCCTTGACTCCATCCTCAACCATAGGTTGTCCCAATCCTCCCAAACATCAGAATGGGAGTACCTGGTTAAGTGGAAGGGACCTGCAGAAGAAGTCACCTAGGAGATTGCAGAAGACCTCCTTCCGTTCGCAGTGAAGCTGGATGAGTACCTGAGGAAGAATCTTCGAGGATGAAGATTGAATTGAGTGGGGGAGACTGTGACGGATCAGCCACCATCAACGCCATCAGCACGCCATTTAAGTGTCTTGGGTTGGGTCCTTGTACTCTTTTTGTAAAGGGGGGTATGCCAATGGCAATTATGTAAATAGTAGTATGAATATTTAGTATTTTAATGTATCATTCTGTCACTCCCCCAAAAGCTTAACGTACTCTTTGAGGGGAGGTAGGTAGTCGAGTGAGCTCATAAGCATGTAAAGGTTAAGCACGAGATCCCCTCGACATTGTACTGTGTGCTTGTGCTTACCACTGATTAATGCAATACAAGTTGCCTTTTGTCTAATTTGTGTGCATTCTTGTTTCCTTTTGTGTGTTGTTGCTTGCATTTGTAAGCTTTCTCGACCCCATCGAGCGCCGCATGGGGCCCCGTCGATTAACCCCGTGACAGTAGGGTGACTCCCCTCTTCAGTCTTTAGTGGAAGCTTCTGCTCCCGAAGTTGAGCCATCCCAGCTCGGGGAGACCGAGGTTCAGGAAGAGGGTCCATCCTCTAGGATGGAGGCCCCATCTTCTTCCCGGGCTCGGGATCCAGATGACTTCAGTCATTCTACTCTAACTTCTGATAGGCTAATGTACCTTGTAGCTCACTATCGTCTTCCCAATAGCTTGGTTTTTAGCCTTCCCTTATGTCAATCCCCTTGGGGTCATGATCACCATGAGCTCGCGGTCTTTGAGGAGCAGCTCGTGGCCAGGCTACGCTTCCCGCTTCACCCTTTCATTATAGAGGTAGTTAAGTTTTTTAACATTACCATCGACCAACTACATCCGAACTCTATTCAGAATATAGTTGGTACTATCTCTTTGTTCCACACATATAACCGGCCTCTGTCCTTAGACACCTTCAGCTTGATCTGTGTGATCAAGCGAAACTCTGCTTGTCTATGCGGGGACGTTAGACAAGCTATTATATCTCATCTCGGCCTGGTTTCAAAATCCTGTTGGGCTGCCCGAACAGGGTTCCATCCCGGAAGAGGAGGTATTTCATTGTCTGAAATCCTGAAGGGTGATCTTTTCCAACCCACTAGAGGGTAGCTATCAAGGATCCCGGGGTGAGCTTGGATGAAGAAACTAGGGCAGTCACCAACTCGTGGAGGGACCTCGGCCTTGAGATGAAAGATTTCTTAGCTGAGGAGAAGCTTGTGCGAGTTGGTCTAAGCCCTCCTGGTAGGTTTCCACCTTGGTTCTTTATTTTAAAGTTCTTTTTAATTCGCGGCTAACCTTTTGCTCTTCTAGTTACCATGCCGGAGGTCGATGCTGAGAACCTTCTCAAGAGCTCTCAGAGAGGGAAGAAGAGGAAGGCTTCGAAGAAGCTTCACCGGGAAACCGGTCCTTTAGCCCCTGCCCCATCTGAGGTCCTGGCCGTAGAGTCGATCTCTGCTGAGCTCCTCGGGGAGGAGGTTTGTCCTCAACCCCCTTGTGGTGGACCTGGATGACGACCAGGAGGAGAGTGCTCAGTCTCGTGAACCGGGGAGCACTTCTGTACCCGAGCGGGAAAGTGTCCAACCTCGTAGGCTGGAGAGCACTTCTGCACCGAGACCCAGGCCTTCCAATTAGAGCATAATGACTCTCAAGCTCGCAATGTGCAAGAGCAGGGATGCCGCCTTCTATGACGAGGTCGCAGAATGGGCTGACATGTCCACAGCCCTGCTCGGAGCCCGAGCTACCGGTTACTGCATGGTGGTAAGTATCTTACTTTACAGTTTATTTCTTTGTTAATTTCAAATGTACTTACTTCGGTTTTGTTTGCTAGGTGAACTCCTCCATTCAATCGTTGATGTGTCAATCTGAGATCCGTCTGAAGCGGGCTTTGGAAGCCGAAGAAAAGGCACGTGAGCTTCATCGTGAAATGGACCAAGCTCGGGGTGAAATACTTCAGGCCAAGAATGGAGCCCGAAGTCAATAGGAGCTGATTTTGGCCATGACTGAGGAGAACGAGAAGCAGTAGGAACTAATATCCGCACTGACTGAGGAGAAAATGAAGCAACAGGAGCAGATCTCGACGCCGACCAAGGAGAAGGAAAAGCTTCAACGAGAAAATGAGAGTCTCGAAACGATGATTCAGGAGCGGACTGAGATCTTCGAGACCGCTATCCAAGAGGCGCGAGCTGAGGAAAGGAGCCACACTGTCGAACGCTTCAAGGAATCCTCGGAGTTGTACGATCTTCAAGTCAAGTATGGGTCGAGCTCCTATCGTTTCGGGTTCAAGCTGTGCAGATACTTGGTGTGACAGAAGTTTATGGACCTCGATCTCGGAGTCCTTACTATGTCGGGCCTTACCCCCGAGGTGGCGAAGGCGGCGAACAAAGAGCCCAGCTCATCCGAGGAGGAAAGTGACGATGAAGCCGAAGAGGCGGGCCCCTCGGGTCAGGAGGACATGGAGACCGACCCAGCTGGCAATCCTCCTGAGTGATTCTAGCTCTTTCTTTTTCCTGTGTTTTGGATGTATGCCCCGAAGCCACCGAGCTCGGGTTACAACGAAGTCTCTGTACTCACACTTTTTCATTCAATGAAATATAAATTTTTCTGAGCAATCCTTGTGCAAAGTAAAAATTGTATAGGTTACCCAAATTGCCGAGCTACCGAGCTGAACAATAAGTAAGGATAACCAAAGTAAAAATTTATCTAAGTGTTCGTTACCCCAAACTTTCTACTTGGACTATTAGTAGGGGCAACTTTACGTAATGCATGCCGAGGTGAGTGCTTGTGCAAAGTAAAAATTGTAAAGGTTACCCGAATTGCCGAGCTACCGAGCTGGACAACAAGTAAGGATAACCAAAGTAAAAATTTATCAAAGTGTTTGTTACCCTGAACTCTCTACTTGGACTATTAGTAGGGGCAACTTTACGTAATGCACGCCGAGGTGAGCGCTTGTGCAAAGTAAAAATTGTATAGGTTACCCGAATTGCCGAGCTACCGAGCTGGACAACAAGTAAGGATATCCAAAGTAAAAATTTATCTAAGTGTTTGTTACCCCGAACCGTCTACTTGGACTATTAGTAGGGGCAACTTTACATAATGCACGCCGAGGTGAGCGCTATTGCAGAGTATAAACCCGATCTGTCCGCACACAGGCTACTCATTTGAATGCCGATTGTCCCTTATGGGTCCAACCTGTTGTTACGTAGGGCTTATACCCGAGCCATGTATGCCTTAGGCATTAGAGGTAACTTGCCTATGCCAAAGAGGCGACTAGGACTTATCTGCCTATGCCGAAGAGGCGACTAGGACTTGTCTGCCCTTGCTGAGGAGGCGACTGGGACCTGTGAAGTGCCGAGCTGCCTGTGAGGTGCTGGGTTGACCAGGTGCCTAGCTGCCTAGGTGTCGAACTGCTTGTGAGGTGCTGGGATAACCAGATGCCGAGCTACCTGTGAGGTGCCGAGCTTCCTGTAAGGTGCCGAGCTTCCTGTGAGGTGCTGAGCTGACCAGGTGTCGAGTTGCCTGTGAGGTGCTAGGCTGACCAGGTGCCGAGCTGCTTGTGAGGTGTTGAGCTGACCAGGTGCCGAGCTGCCTAGGTGCCGAGCTACCTGTGAGGTGTCGGGCTAACCAAGTGCCGATCTGCACCAAGTTGTCATGAGGTGCCATGTGTCACAATATCATTGGAGGGCCAAATCTGCCCTCTTCACTTTTTGCCCTCCTCTCCCGAGTTGAAAGTAACTCAGCGAAGGGAGTAGATTTCTCCTTTTGTCCCGAAATTCGATGAGCTCGTAAGCGCTGATTCAATTCCTTAGGCTTTGGGAGCGACTTGCAGTCCACTCCTGGATTTTGCCCATGCCGAAGAGGTGATTAGGTCTTATGTGGTGCCGAGGTCTCTACCAGTTCGGTACTTTAGCCCTTAGGCTCTGGGAGCGACTTGTAGTCCACTCTCCTTGATTTTGCCCATGCCGAAGAGGCGACTGTGTCTTATGTGGTGCTGAGGTCTCTACCAGTTCGGTACTTTAGCCCTTAGGCTCTGGGAGCGACTCGTAGTCCATTCTCCTTGATTTTGCCAATGCTGAAGAGGTGACTGGGTCTTATGCAATGAGGAAGTCTTTTATCAGTTCGTTAGTTCGCGCTTGGGCCAGGCCGCCAAGTTGGCGGCCACGCCAGGTCGGTGCATGTGCTAGGCTGCCAGGCCGCCAGGCCGTGCACAGGCCGTTGGGCCGCACGCAGGTCGCCAGGCTGACGGGTCGGCGCCATGGAGCTATGATTGCACTGCATCAGCCTCAAGATGTTGGTCACCCACTCCTACAAGAAGCTACTAGGAGATCAACCTTCGGGGGCAACACTACTAACTTTAGGTCGCCAGCTCGCACGGGAGCCTTGGAAGGCTCGACCAGCAAGGGCGCCCATGTAGTCTGTTGGCCTTCAACTCCCGTGGAAGCCACGAAGAGCTCATCTTTGTAGAGGGGACCTCGCGAAGAGAACTGATGAGGTTTTATCTAAATTGAAAGTAAAGTTGGTAGAGCTGCTTAGTCTGCTAGCTTTCTGCATAGTCTTTGAGTTCATAAAAAATGAAAACTATAAAGCGAGAGCTTAAGTTTCTAAAAGGTGAGGACTTAGCCTTTTGGGAGAAGAGGACTTATCTTTTTGTAGGATGAGAACTTAGTTTTTTGTAGCGTTTCCCACAGAACCATAGAGGGTTCAGTGAATGTCGCGCCGACTACAGGAGGGAGTGGCGTGTTCACTTGTGCAGTCGCTTGGGGCATCGTTAGCGCTGGGACCCTAGCTGCAGTAAGCATTATGGTGAACTTACCTATGCAGACAGACGGGAACTGAGGTTTCCCCCCGGAGACGTTCGCTTCGTTGTTTTGCCTGGCATTGCTGAAGGAAGTCATGGGTTTGATTTTGAGTTTGAGACTTTTGAAATGGAGGCAAAGGCTTTTAATAGCGATTTCCCACAGACGGCACCAAATGATGTGACGATGGGAACTAAGAAACCTGCAAGAGATGAATCAAAGAACCTGAGGTGGCTTACCCGATGAGGTCACTCCGACGGTTAAGTTAGCACTTAGTAGAGAGCATGAAGATGATAATAGATTTTGAGAGAGCTAGAGAGCAGAGATTACGCATCATATCGCCCCTGGGGGGTGAGGTCTTTATATACTGGAGTCCTCGCGGGTTTGGTGAAGTAGTTCCTGGATCCTCGCTGTGATGGGATTCGTTTTCGTGTTAGGTGGGGATAACGTCACCAACCGGTAAGGTTGCCCATTTCCTCCTGAATCGGGGAGTGGGTGAGCTAATATAGCCGTTACAAGGCATGATCCTGTAAGACGCAGAGTACGGTGACGGGATCCCCGGGGTTGCCATGCGGTGGTCGGTCAGCATTGCCTGAGCTCGTGCTCTTTAGATCCAATCTGATATGAATGCCGAAGTGCCTTGGGATCAAGGTGGTCCTGATGTGACCTTGCGCCAAGGTATACTCATCTCGAGGTAGACTTGTCCCAAGGTAGACTTGTCCCAAGGTGGTCTTGTTATCCGAGCTCGATCCGTTGCGAACTTGGCATGTCAGAGTGAGCTGTCGGCCTGCTAGTTTAGGTCGTATCCATGTGTCCCCCTATTACTAGATCGGGCCAAATTACCCTTCATCAAAACCCATACCAGCAAAATTGAGAAATGAAGAAAAGTGTTGCTCATTGAATGAATGATGATAGAATGGTTGAGGTGGAGAATTGCATTTCGAATATTATGCAATCTGCAGTCATTGAGGATGAAGTTAATGTTCTATTTGGCTGCACGATAAAATGAAAAAAGAATTATTTTTTCTTTAGAAATTGTGATTTTATGGTGTTTGGTTGAATGTAAAATGCCTGTGGAATAGGAACATTTTTCAACAAGTAAGATTAATTATAGAAATTTACATTCCTTATGGATTGACTATCTTAATTCATATCTTGCAAAACTCGTACAATTCTCTACTATTTAGGTTTGTTTTCTAAGGCGCGCTATGATTGGTTTCATAGAAAGGTTCTCTTCTTTTTTAATTTTTATTTACTTGGGTATGTGAGTTTATCCCACAAGTGTTTTTCAATTAAAATTTGTCTGAATAAGTTTTATTTCAGCATTCTTGTATGACATAAGTTATTCAGTCAGATAAAGATAAAGAGAGAGGTGGAAAGGAGATAGCGTTATCAACGTGTGGGAAAATTGGAGATTCTAGAGATCTTTACTTATCATGAGACCTAATATAACAACAAATGAATGTAGGAATTGTGATTAATTAATCAATTAATAAACCGAGCAAAAATTGAAAAAAAAAGTGAACCCAAATTTCCTACTCACTCTCTACCCACAGTGAATTGCAGTCACACATCTCTCAATTTATAATAGAAATGTGTGGCTGTAATTCACGGTAGGTAGAAAATGGGTTGGAAAAGTGAGTAGGAAATCCCAATTGAGGGAAAGTTGGTAGGAAATTTTCCTGAATTTTCTGTTTCTATCTTTTTTTCTGTCAAACCAAACACTAAATAGACCTAATCGGAACACCATGAATTTTTGGGATATATGGTCAATTTTTTATTAAACACAAATTTTGAGGAAACCCCTCATTTTCCATCATCATACATGCAACCCTTGTAGCATAAGAGAAAAGTTTTATAAAAATACGCACTATTCAATGATAAAGAAGCTAATTGCTAAAAAGTGCAAATGAGAGACACAAGATGAACTCAACTATGGGGGAATCATGATTAACCCCTTTTATTTGAAAAATGAAAAAAAAAAGTGAACTAAGATGGTTGGCGATGTGTAAAGACTGAAGTAAGGGGAGTACATATAAAGCGCCGCCCCACAGTATATTCCCACCCACCGTATATTGAGAATATTTCTCGATGATAATAACAGTTTTGATGATTATTATCGGAAGATGTTCCCCATGGCGGGGATGTACTGTGGGGCGCCCTCTTGTGTGGCGGAGATGTGATCTCAAGGAAAAAAGACTAAAGAGGATGCAACCCAAAACAATGAAAAATGGTGTAAACTCTAAATTTGTCACAAGTGGCTCTTAATGGGATGCAAGTGTAGAATGGGACTAAGTAGCCACCTCAAAATAATTAAGGTGAGGTTTTGTTAAGTCGAGTTTAAGGGAACAAGTATAGGTGAATTACACGCCATTCTTATGGAACATTGTGTCAGTACATATGAATCCCATATCTCACTCAATGTTCTAGATGTCGTTTATTTGCAATACTCACTTTTTTTTGGAAGAAGCATTATCCCATTCAATTTCCTTAGAAGCCATATTCTTGTATATTCATCTATAAGGTAATAGGGGTAGGTAATTTTTAACTAGAGGTGTAAATCGGATTGTGTTGGATTGGCATGGTATGGTTTATGCAAAGTGTAAGTCATGTCATACCATACCGTGCTGGTCCGTGGGCTGAGCTGGGTTGTTCTTCCCTCCTTTGGAATACTTTGGGGGATCGGCTCGACACGGTCCATAGCTTGAGCCCACGTAGGCCTGTGTCGTGCCGTGGATCGAGCTGATCTATGGGCCGAGCCTTGGACCGGACCAAGCTATGTTTTTTAAAAATTTTGAAAAAAAATAATAAAAATTTTAACATAAATTAAAAAATAGACAAAATTAGAAAAGATTTTAAAATTTTATTTTATATATTTTTGATGTATACAATTATTTATATATGCAATAATAAAATGAAATAATATAATAAAATTGAAAATAAAATTATATATTAATATATTATATAACTATTATATAATATGATAAGGAAAACAACATTTTCATTGTAGAAAGTGCAAAAATATAGCTACAATATTCTTACATTTCCATCCATTAGGGCTATTCACAAACAATGCCAAACTGACCAACCCGGTTTGACCCAACCTGATTTGGCCGTTTTTTCTTCACCACCAGTCGATTTCGGGTTGTGATGGGTAAACTGATAATTTGGTTTGGTTTCGGTTTTTACACATGAAAATCGAAACTGAACCGAGTTATCTAACTAGGTTATCTCTATCCTACTTATTTCTAGTTACTTACTAACTTAGTTACTTATTTTTAGCATTAATTTTTTAGTTACTTCTTTTTAGTTACTTACTGACTTAGTTATCTATTATTTCTAGTCTTTAGGATTGGCATTAATGGCAAGCATTGCAAGGCAAGAAAAATCCGTAGTCCCTACACCTTTAGAAAGATTGGCTTCTTGCATTTTTTGAAAGATTAAAAGAGAGGTTCTCTACTCTCTAGGGTATCTTACTATCCTTTACAACAAATAGGCAAATAGGAGTCATTTCTTTCCTAGACTAAAGGTTCTCTACTCTCTAAACATTGCAAGTCCTAGTCTTCTTCCAAATTTCATTTTCTTTGACTTTTTCTTTCTTGGTTCGCCTCCTCAAGGCTCAAGCACTCTCAAGATTTTCAAATTTCAACATCACTTATTCACTTGGCTCTCCCATCTTCTCAAATCTCAACTCTCATTCTCTCAACTCTCAAGTTTCAACTTCTCAAGTTTTAAGCATCACATTCATAGGTTAGTATTTTTATTTAATATTTTTAAAATTTAATGCATATTAAAAGTCGATATATTTTATTTGTGTTTTGCTTAAGCTTTGAAAAAAAAATTCTAGTTATTTATGATATGATTGCACAAAAAACTTTGGTTTTAATTTAAATATATATATTTTATATTTAAAACTGTTAAATATAGATATTTCGGTTTTGCATAAAAACCAAAATATTTGAAAAAACTATATGATGATGCGCAATCCGGCCGGTCTTAGTTGTCAACGACCTTGCCTCTGAACTGAGTAGCAAAGAACCTGAAACGGAGGAGATGAGGAAGCTCCGAGGGGAACCCGACGTAAAGGCTCCGAAGCTTAAGTTAGAATCCTTCAAAGGCAAGGTAAAACCAGATAGCGCAAAGTTTGCATACCTCCTCTTTGGGGGTGGAGAGCCTTTTATAACCATCTCGCGCACTCACTCCTAGACTCCTGTCAGGTCGGGGATGAGTATTTTCGTGCTTCTGCCAATTCGGGTGTCATCGCCTCTACTAGGGCAGAACCGTCACTGCTCTTTTTGTCGGAGCCGTCTTTGTAATTGGAGGTAGCGGTGACAGGTGATGGTGGCAGGTGGCCGTTTGAAATGCGGCCGTCAAGCGTCAGATCCCAAGTCAGTCAGGTGCGCCGCCCCTGGATACGGACTCCTTCGGTGTCAGGTACGGCGTGGTTCGTCCAGTTCAAGGCTCCGGAAGCGAAGTGCCTGTAGCGGTGCGTGAGGCGAAGTCTTGAGTTCGGATAAGGGGGGCCCCGAACTGTCATAGGACGAGGCAGTTCGGGTCTCTGCTTTGTGCGACTCGGGGCCAAAGGGAGAGTTTGGGCTCCTCGTAGGGAGTTCGAGCACTAAGTAGGGAGTTCGGGCACCTTGCAGGGAGTTCGGGCTCCTTGTAGGGAGTTCGAGCTCTAAGTAGGGAGTTCGGGCACTTTCTAGGGAGTTCGGACCGCAGGTTTCTTCCCTTTGGCATTTGTACCCTCGGTACGCTGTTTTAAGTGCCGAGCTACTTGTTTTTTGCCACGTGACGTGATTTGCGAGGTCGGGCCAAATCTTACTTCATCAATTGCCCCCCACTCCTTGTGCTAAGGGTCTTGCCCTGGCGCGGGGAGTTCGCAAGGTGTCAGGTAGATTTGTCCTGCACTTTGAATCTTGGTTTTGCTGGCGCGAGGTGCGTTGTCAGGGTTTCTTGGGCTTCTTCAAGCGTCAACTTATGCGGGAAGCGCGTCGGCCTGTCTAAATGCTGATAGATGTGGCGGCGCGCGCGTTGTTTCAAAATTTCAAAAAAAGCGCGCCACATGGGGGCGCGATAGCAGGCGTTTTTTCAAATTTGAAAAAGACGTGCCGCTGCCGTTTTTTCTGAGGAGACGTGCACTGGCGTTCCGTCAGTTTTGAAAAGATGTGCGCCGGCGCTGTCAGTTTCAGAAAGACGTGTGCCAATCACGTCTTGGTCTCGGGGGACGTGCGGTCAGTGCGGCTGTAGGCTGTCGGATTGGCTTTGATCTAAGCCGTTGCCTTTCGGTCACTGTGAGCATAAATAGCGGGGGGGGGGGGGGGGACCCCAGTTGTTGTCACTTCTGTATTTCTCTCGAGCTTGCGTCTGAGTTTCAGCTCGCATCCAGTTCGCGTCCAGGTTTTTTCAGTTCGCGCTCAAGGTCTTCCGTTCGTCCGAGCTCCTGTGGTCTACAGCTTTTGTCCGGGTGAGTACTTTCCTGGATCTCATCACTCCGATGTCTAGCTCGGATGGCTCAGATAGTCCTTTCAGCGGGTCTGATGCAGGTTCTACGAACCAAGTTGCATCCCCCGATAGCCCTAGCGAGCCGGAGGTAGTGCTCGAGGAAGAGTTCGAGCTCGTAGGCCATGGTGCTTCGGGCAGTTTGGCGTCCACTTCTCGCCGGGGTCGGATGTTAGACAAGTTCGGCCCTTCGACCATGACGCCCGAGGGGCTCCAATCCCTCATTACTTACTATAACTTTCCTGGGGAGTATGCTTATTTCATACCTTCGGGTGGCTTTCCTTGGGAACACGGTCCTGATGAGATCATGATATTTCGGGAGCAGCTTGTCGTGGGGCTGCAATTGCCTTTCCACCCCCTCTTTGTTGAAGTCTTGAACCACTTGCGTGACGGTCGGCCAGCTTCACCCGAATTCCATTCGAAACTTGGTGGGGACAATCTCCTTTTTCTGTGACGAGAGCTTTCCGTTGGACTTGGAGATTTTTTCTTCAATCTTGATGCTTAAGAAGCAAGCGGGTCCCCTCCCCTGGCGCAGGCGGGCTTACTACCTGTCTCCTCGCCCGGGCTTTAAGCTTTTACACGAGCTCCCCAACAAGGTCCCAGCATGGAAGCGGGACTATTTCGGGGTGCAAAGTGTGCTGGGGTGGCCTTTTCAGACCGGGTGGGGAATGGCCGCTCCTGACTCCGGGGTTACGCTTGACAAGGAGACGGCGAAGGGCCTCCGGCAATGGGTGCGGCTTGGGCTGAAGTGTCAACAGTATCTGACGGAGGCCAAGCTCATTGCGGCCAGCCTGAGCTCGGGTAGGTTCTTCACTTAGAGACTCTTATCTTGCTGTCTTTCTTGCTTTTTACTGATGGTGAACTTCTTTTCGTAGGTGTGATGGATTCGCGAGGGACCCGGGGTGGGCACTTGTTTCAAGGTATGAAGAGAAGAAAGCGGGTTGCTAAGCGAACTCGCGCTGAGACGCCTCAGGATGCGGAGCCCAAGGTGCCGGGCTACCAGTCAGAAGACCCGTCTAGGGAGCCCGAGATGGTCCCTCCGATGCAGGAGCCGGCAAGGGGCCCTTATGCTGAGACTACATACACAGGGGCTCCTACATACTCCGGTGCTCCTGCTTACTCCGAGTCTGCTCATACGCAAGCTGGGTCCTCGGGCTCAGGGGCCCTAGGGGATTTCAGGAGTGTGTTGACGCCGACCCATGCTCTTCAAAAGAGTAAAGAGGCTATCTTCCCCGAGGAGGTCGCGGCGTGGACTGATCTCCCTCTACATCAAGTGGCCTGCCGTGCCGTTACCCATGCCATGGTGGTAAGTGTTTTCCTTTTTTAGAGCTCTTTGGCTTTTGTTTTGTTGGTTCTTTTGATCATTCGGTCTCTTTTGGTAGGTGAATTCTTCTATTCACGCCTTGGCGGCTCAGGTGGAGAGGAGCTCGAGGCAGGCGCGAGCTGCCGAAGAGGCTCGTCGTGCTGCCGAGGAGGCTGCTCGTGCTGCTGAAGAGACTTCTCGTTTTTCCCGGATCAGACAGGCGAGGTCTTAGAGAGATGCCGAGGCCATGGGAGTGGTGGTGAAGCACATGGCGGACTTGAGGCTGGATCTGCAGCATCAGGTCGAGTATATTCAGGAGGACATCAAGGAGAGGACGCAGATCTTTTCTCAAGGTATTGAAGATGCCAAGAAGAAGGTCGTCGATGAGTACATTGCTTCGCCGGGTTTTGATGATCTGATGGTGGATTCATATAGGAGGGGTTTTAAACTAAGCCGGTGGATGATCTGGAATACGTACCCCGAGCTCGATGTTAGCGCCATATCCACTTCGCGCATAACTCAGGAGATGGCTAATGCTGCTGACGCCGAGCCAGACTCCGAGGGCGAGGCGGGGCCTTCGGGTTTTGTCGAAGTGCCTTCTGATGATGAAGAAATAGCTCTGGACTTGTAAATTTTTTTTTTTGCACTACCCTACTTTTGGAATGGAATGACTTGTTTAAGTGTTGGTTATTCTTTCTCCCGAACTGAGCATATTTGCCGAACTAAACGTATCTGCCGAACTGACTATACGTCCGGTCTGTTTTCTGCCTGGGTTATCGCACTCATGCGGCCTGTTTTCTTTGCTTGCTTGTGCCGAGATTCCTTCGTTAGCTCGGCATCCTAGCCCGTAGGCTTTGGTGGTGATTTTATCCACTTTGCTTGGCGGTCTATAGGTAGTATCGCCTTAGGTTGACAATGTTCCATGCTCGGGGTACTTGTTTTCCCTCTAGGGTTTCGAGCTCGTTTGGTCCGAGTTTTCCTACGCTGGGTTCGGGTACCATGACCTTACGGAGAACCTGGTCGCCGAGCTACCTTTTGCTGGTAGGCCGCAGTTTGGATGTGCGTGAGGTTGGTGTGTAACTCGTCTTCGTTTGTCTGCTTGTCTTCGTTTGTTTGCTCGTCGTATGCTTCTAGTCGCAGTGTAGGTACTTCGATTTCCGCCGGGATTACCGCCTCGGTGCCGTAGGTGAGGTTAAAGGGGGTCTCTCCTGTGGCGGTTTTTTACGTGGTTCGATGAGCCCAAAGAACACTTGGTAGCTCGTCCGCCCACAACCCTTTAGCTCGGTCTAGTCGTGCTTTCAGTCTGCGGAGGATGGCTCTGTTCATTACTTCTGTTTGGCCATTTACTTGCGGGTGTGCGACCGACGTGAAGTTCTGACGAATTCCCATACTTTGGCACCATTCTTGGAACTTGATATCCTCGAACTGTTTGCCGTTGTCGGAGATCAGTACCCGAGGTAGCCCGAAGCGACATACTATGTTCTTCCAAAAGAAGTTCTGTATGTTTTGGGCTGTAACTGTTGCCAGAGGTTCAGCTTCTATCCACTTTGTGAAGTAATCTATTGCCACTACTAGGAATTTTCTCCCGCCTATCGCTGGTGGGAATGGCCCCAGAAGGTCGATGCTCCATTGGGCGAAGGGCCATGGACAGGTGAGGGATTTGAGGTCGGCAGCATGTTGATGGTGGATATTGGCATGCTTCTGACACTTGTCGCATTTTCTGATGAGCTCGACGGCCTCTGTCTTCATTGTTGGCCAGTAGTATCCTTGTCGAAGTGCTTTTTGGGCGAGGGCTTTGCCCCCCAGGTGTCCGCCGCACAAGCCTTCATGAGTGTCGTGGAGTACGAGCTCGGCTTCGGCAGGGCGCAAGCATCATAGGTAGGGGAGCGTGTAGATCGTCGGTACAATCGTTTGTCTATTATAACGTATTTGGCTGCCTGGCGCTGCACCCTCTTAGCTGCATTGCGGTCCGCAGGAAGGGTTCCGTCTAGCAGGAAGCTCGCGAGTGGGTCGATCCAGCTCGGCCCTGCTCCAGAGACGGGAGCAAACTCTTCTGCCCCACCGAGAATGCTGGGCCGAGGTAAGTCCTCTATGTACACGGTTCTCATGGTGTTGTGGCTCGTGCTGGCTAGTCGGGACAGGGCGTCGGCCTCAGTGTTCTCTGACCTCGGGATTTGCTTGATGAAGTATGACTGGAAGTTGAGCAGGGCCTCCTTTACTTTTGCCAAGTATGCAATCATAGTGAGCTCGCGTGCTTCGTACTCTCCTGTAACTTGGTTGACCACGAGCTGGGAATCACTGCAGATAACTACATGCTTTGCTCCGACCTAGTGCGCTAGGTTCAGCCCTGCTATCAGTGCCTCGTACTTTGCCTTGTTGTTGGATGCCGCGAACTCAAAGCGTAGTGCGTATTCCAACTTTGTTCCGCTCGGGCCGCGTAGCACTATTCCAGCCCCGCTGCCCTGCTGGTTCAAGGAGCCAGCTACGTGAAGGATCCAGGGCTCTTCATCCCAGTTCGCGTTTGGTCTAACCAGGAGAGATGCTACACTGGCTGCTACTTCACGGGGTTTAGACTGTATTGGCTTGGGAGCTCCGAGCTCGCCCGAGCTGGGGATCTCGGGCTCGACCGGCTCAGGGGCTTCGAGGCTAAAGGTGCATTCGGCGATAAAATCTGCCAAAGCTTGGGCCTTAATAGCAGTTCTTGGCTTGTACTGGAGGTCGTACTCGCTGAGTTCGATGGCCCATTTCGTCAGTCGACCGAAAACCTCGGATTTGATTTAAACTTGTCTCAGAGGTTTGTCGGTCACGACGATGACGGTGTGAGCTTGGAAGTACGGGCGGAGTTTACGAGCTGCTATCACCAGTGCGTACGCTAGCTTTTCTATCTGCGGGTACCTTATCTCTGCTCCTAGAAAAATTTTACTAACATAGTATATGGGTCGCTGGACCCGGTCTGTTTCTTTTATTAGTACCGAACTGACCACCTCGTCGCTTGTCGAGAGGTACAGTTCTAAGACCTCGCCCTCCTTGGGCCGGGCTAAGGTTGGCACACTGGCGAGGTAACCTTTTAGCTCATCAAACGCGAGCTGGCAGTCTTGGGTCCACTCGAACCCTTTGCCTTTGATTGCTTTGAAGAAAGGTAGGCAGCGGTCTGCTGATTTGGTCATGAAGCAGCTCAGAGCGGCTATGCGGCCGTTTAGCCTCTGAACTTCTTTTACTTTCCGAGGTGGTCTCATATCTTGGATGGCTTTTATCTTGTCTGGGTTGGCCTCAATACCGCGCCGATTGACAATGTAGCCTAGGAATTTCCCCGAGGTGACGCCAAAGACACATTTGTTGGGGTTCAATTTCATGCTAAACTGACGCAGGATTTGGAAGACAGAATCTAAGTTTTGTATTAATTCTTGTGAAAACTGTGTCTTGACGACCATGTCGTCTACATAACACTCTATCTTCGTGCCAATCAGGGGCCGAAACAGCCTATTTACAAGTCTTTGGAAGGTCGCCCCGGCATTTTTTAATCCAAAGGGCATGACCTTGTAACAATACAGGCCGAACTCGGTTATGAAGCTGGTTTTTTCCTCATCGGACTGGTCCATCCGGATTTGGTTGTAGCATGTGTAGGTGTCCAGGAAGCTTAGCAACTCATGTTCCGAGGTCGCGTCCACTAGGCGGTCAATTCTGGGGAGGGGGAAGCAATATTTCGGGCAAGCTCGGTTCAGGTCGGTGTAGTCGACGCACATGCGCCACCAGCTGTTCGCCTTTTTTACCAGCACAGGGTTGGCCACCCAACTCGGGTAATGGACTTCCCTTATGAAGTCTGTTGCGAGGAGCTTCTCGACCTCCTCGTCGACCGCCCTCCAGCGTTCTGGGGCTAAGTTGCGTTTCTTCTGTCTAACGGGTCTGACTACAGGGTCAGTGCTAAGTTTGTGAGTTATAAGGCCAGGGTTAATACCGGGCATATCGGCCCCAGACCATGCAAAAATATCTAAATTTTGAAGTAAAAAACTCACCAGTTCGGTTCGTAGGGGCTCCTCGACGGAAGCACCGATCTGGAGTGTGCGAGTTGGGTTCGTAGCCAAAGTTGGGATTGCGACTGTTTCCTCTATGGGCGAAGCTCGTTCCTCGCCTTGCTCCGCAGGCCACTCTAGTTCGAGGTTGTCGGCTGCCTTGGTTTTTCCCTTCAGGGCGGCAACATAACACTTGCGGGACTCGAGCTGGTCGCCCCGCGCTACCCCCACACCGAAGTCCGTAGGGAACTTCATGGCCAAATAGTAGGTGGAGACCACCGCCCATAGGATCGGCCGCCCTATTATGGCATTGTATGGGGAGGGGGTCGCGATCACCAGGAAATCATGGTTGAGTTTGACCGCACAAGGCCATGTGCCGACTTCCACAGGTACTGTTATTTTTCTGAGGGGTCTAACTTCCTCTCTGCTGAAACCCCCCAGGGGAGTGTTCGCGGGCTTCAGTTCGCTCCTCTGTAACTGTAGCTGGTCAAATGCTGATTTAAAGAGGATGTCCGCCAAGCTGCCTGAATCTACGAGTACGCGTCTGACCTCGAAGTCGCTGATCCTTAGTTTAATGACAAGCGCGTCATCGTGGGGGTAGTGGACCCCTCGCGCGTCGTCCTCCGTGAAGAAGATTGGTTCTTCGGTCTTTGGTCTCTTTGGGGGGTTCCGTTCTTCGAGGGCCGCTTCACGAACTGAAGTCCGGGCTGCTGCCGAGGTACACCCTGCTACCACCAAACCTCCCACAATTACATGGATGGTTCCCCAAACTGGCCTCTCTTCCAAAGGTTGTCGCTGCAACGGTTCGACAGGTCTGCTGCTAGATTCGGGGGCATCCTTTTCGTGCTCCCCTTGCCGACCTGCCTTATAGTTATTATTGTTGTGCTGTACAAAGTTTCTCAAGTATCCACGACGGATGAGCCCCTCTATCTCGTCCCGGAGATTATTACACTGCTCGGTACTATGACCATGGTCTCTATGGAAACTACAATACAAATTCTTATTTCTTTCGTTCGGATTTCCCTTTAGGCGAGGTGGCCACTTCACGTATGGGGCATCCTTGATCGTCATCAAGATCTCGGTCCGCCTTGTGTTCAATGGCGTGTAATCCGTTCGAACTGCTAGGGGAGCTCGGAACGACTGGTTTGGCTTCGGCTCTCGGGCCGGGTTTTTCCTGTCGACTGGGTTGGAGGGCTCGCCTTCCCTCTTTCTTTTCTCGTTCCCGCCCTCGGTTCGTTGGTTGATTTCTTCCTCTGTCCTCATGAACTTGTCCGCGAGCTTGAGGAATTCAGCCACGGTTGCGGGCTGGTTAGCTACCATGTGCCATTTGAATTCTTTGTGCGTTACCCCTCTTTTTGCCGCCGCGAGCTGCTCCGCGGGGTCCAATTGCGGTATCTGCAAGCATGCTTCATTGAATCACTTGATGTAGCCCCGTATGGATTCTCCTTCCTTTTGGACTACTCCGAAGATGCTTTCCTCTGTTCTGGGGCACCGTTTGCTGGTGACAAAGTGTGCGGTGAAGACCTGCACGAACTGAGCCCAGCACTTTATCGACCCGGGGGCCAGGTTCCTGTACCAAGCGCGAGCTACCCCCTTGAGGGTGGTGGTGAAGGCCACGCACATGCACGATTCGCTGGCCCTGGCGAGGTGCATTTGGGATTGGAAAGCATCAACGTGGTCGTTGGGGTCGAAGGACCCGTCATACTTGTCTAGAGGTGGGAGCTTGAAATCTCTAGGCAAGGGGACCGCCAGGAGTTCTGATGCGAGGGGGAAGGAACTAAGAGAATCGGGGCAACTCCTACCTCGTCCGAGCTCGTATCTTCTTTGCCTCTAAGCTCTAACAGGACAAGGGTGACGGTTCGGCGACTTCGCCGGCGCCTTCATTGTTGAGTGGGCCTTGTATTAGCGCTGCTGGCCTCCGTGTTGCCGAACTCGATGGGCCCGGAATGCTGGTAGTCTGCTGCTGCCAGGGCGTCGAATCGGTTTTCCGTGAGCGGGAACTCGGGCTTGGAGCGCCGAGGTGCCGATCTCGCGGGCGAGGTTCCCGACCCACCTGCGAGTTGCGAGGCGGGGATGATTTTTTTTCTCTCTTCAGCCTAGGGACGAGGCCTGGCTGTTAGGGGGGTTTTGGGGCTTGGAGGCCTTTCCTTGGTGGGGACATCCATCCTGTGGGGAGGCCTTGACCGGCCTCGGAGCAGGGTGGCGAGGTGGAAGTAGTGGTTGGTTCAGTGGCAGTTGGGGGAACTGCTGTTGGTAGTGATACTGGGAGATGTTGTGCAGCACTTGGTGCTGGTGAAGCTGGAACTGTTGCATTTGGGCTTGCATTGCCCGCATGCACTGCATCAGGTCGTCCAACTGGTTTTGGCTGGCTGCTAGGGGGACGACAGTCGGTTCAGTAAAGGTTGTCTCAATAGGGGGAGGAAAGGGGATGCTTGTGGCAGGAAGGTTTACGGGCACCACTGCTTGTGGCGCATTCAAGCCGGGGATTCCATCCACCGAAAGGGGGATGGTGAACTGTCCAACGCACACCACGGGAACTTGAAGTTGTTCCCTGGTGGTGTTTGTCTCCGTGCCACGTCCGGCGTTGCTGGAAGAGGCCATGAGTGTTGGGTTTTTTGAAGAAGAAAAGGGGGTATGAGAGTTTGGAGGGAGGCTTTTTTTGAAGCGTTCCCACAGACGGCGCCAATTGATGATGTGCAATCCGGCCGATCTTAGCTGTCAACGACCTTGCCTCTGAACTGAGTAGCAGAGAACCTGAAACGGAGGAGATGAGGAAGCTCCGGGGGGAACCCGATGTAAAGGCTTCGAAGCTTAAGTTAGAATCCTTCAAAGGCAAGGTAAAACCAGAGAGCGCAAAGTTTGCATACCTCCTCTTTGGGGGTGGAGAGCCTTTGATAACCACCTCGCGCACTCATTCCTAGACTCCTGTCAGGTCGGGAATGAGTATTTCCGTGCTTCTGCCAGTTCGGGCGTCATCGCCTCTGCTGGGGCAGAACCGTCACTGCTCTTTTTGTCGGAGCCGTCTTTGTAACTGGAGGTAGCGGTGACAGGTGATGGTGGCAGGTGGCCGTTTGAAATGCGGCCGTCAAGCGTCAGATCCCAAGTCAGTCAGGTGCGCCGCCCCTGGATACGGACTCCTTCGGTGTCAGGTACGGCGTGGTTCGTCCAGTTCAAGGCTCCGGAAGCGAAGTGCCTGGAGCAGTGTGTGAGGCGAAGTCTTGAGTTCGGATAAGGGGGCCCCGAACTGTCATAGGACAAGCCAGTTCGGGTCTCTGCTTTGTGCGACTCGGGGCCAAAGGGAGAGTTTGGGCTCCTCGTAGGGAGTTCGAGCACTAAGTAGGGAGTTCGGGCACCTTGCAGGGAGTTCGGGCACCTTGCAGGGAGTTCGGGCACCTTGCAGGGAGTTCGGGCACCTTGCAGGGAGTTCGGGCTCCTTTCAGGGAGTTCGACCACTAAGTAGGGAGTTCGGGCACCTTGTAGGGAGTTCGGGCTCCTTGCAGGGAGTTTGAGCTCTAAGTTGGGAGTTCGGGCACTTTCTAGGGAGTTCGGACCGCTGGTCTCTTCCCTTTGGCATTTGTACCCTCGGTACGCTGTTTTAAGTGCCGAGCTACTTGTTTTTTGCCATGTGACGTGATTTGCAAGGTCGGGCCAAATCTTCCTTCATCACTATATATTCTGAAAAAATATCTGTTAAATATAGATATTTCAGTTTTAAATAATAAATATATATCTGAAAAATATATTCTAAAATATATCAGATATATATTTCCAGAAAATATATATTCTGATATATTTGTATATATATTTTCGTTTTAAATATATATTTCAATTTTAAATATATTTCCAAAAAATATATTCTGAAATATTATATATATAATATGTATATTTCTGAAATATATATTTCAGTTTTAAATGCATTTTCAATAAATATATTCTCACTGAAATATTATATACTATGTATATTTCAGTTTTAAATATATATTTCTGAAATGTATATTTCAGTTTTAAATATATTTCCAGAATCGACCTAAACCGACCAAGTCAGTTTTGCTTAATAGAGGGTCGGTTTCGGTTTACTCTTTAGGTAACTTGACCAACCCGTGAACAGCCCTACCATCCATTTTACATTGACAATATACATTAATTAATCCTTCACAAAAAGAAAAACATGAAGGAATTTTAACATCCCTCAAATAAGAAGCCAAAAGCAAATTACTAAATTCTAAGCAAACATTGTTTTGAAACCCAAGAACTTACAAAATTGCATATAGAGTCAGAAGAATGTTTGCAATCTCACTAAGTTCAGTTTCCCCAATACAATATAAATCCATGATGTTAGAATGTCAAAGAAATTCCTTTTGGTGTATAGATTACTTTAATCATACACTCATACATACATTCAACAATTGGAATTTTGCATTTCTTCAGATGCTTGGTTATGTTTACATGTTTTGCAAAAGATTTTTACTAAAGCATTCAAATGGAAAACTGGGAAAATAAGGAAAACTAGGAAGGGGGTTTTTATGCAATGGCTTCTGGCTTTACTAGGTGGGCTTCACTTGGATAGCCTTTAAACAATGTTTGATGACTACCCTAGCTCTCTTAGAGCCTAAAAAAGAAAAAAGAAAAAAAAAAAGCTTTCAACCAAGTTTTCTCCAAGGTAGGGGTGTTAATGGACCAGTTTTAGGTTGGACTTTGTCCAAATCAAAATTAATTTAATGGATTGAACGGACCAATAAGATATATTGAATTGAACCAATCCAAACTTAATGATACAAAATATTATTTGGATTGAATCAGACTTGATTTATTTGTAATGAATTTATTTTGGATTGAACCAATATCTGATCGATTGATACAAGATAATAATACATATGTCAATAGACCAGGTTTGGGATGGAACCAATCTAAAAAAGATACGGTGAAGTATAGTATCCTTTTACATTAATCATCCTATTCCATCTCACATGGAACTGGATGGTAAGTACTACTCAAAATTAAATTCTTAGAAAATATTAAAGGTGCTTTTATTGCCCTAGAGTTATGTCTGTAAGGGTGTCTTCTCTCTAAGCAACTTAACTTCACTTTCCCACATAGATGCAGTGGATTCATTAATATTGGTGTACTATTTTGTTTGGGGGTTCATTTATTAACCGTTTTTTCTTGAGAGTTTTAAATGGAATTTACATATTTTTCATATTGACTTTCAAAAAAGGAAAAAAAAACCCAAAAAAGGGAGAATTGTTGGGCCTCTCGTACCTTTTATGTGCTTGTGGAAGGCCATCCATTAATAAAGGGCATTTCGTGTAGGTCACGTGGATGGAACCCAGTAACGTTATCGGGATCTCTTCTTTGGGTCTTACTAGCTGTCACTTCGTCCAACACTCATGATGTATGCCAGAGCCAGAGGATCCACATGTCAAGAACGCGTTTGGAAAATTTTATTTCATGCCACCGTTTTTGGCATCAGCCACCGACCAGATTGCCCCCCACAACGGCCCACAGTACATCTCCGCGGTGTATTATCATCATCGGGAGATGTTTCCAATACACGGCGGGGCTGAATTGCTCTCGCTAAAAACAAGCTTGTCTCTGAGGCCACCGGACGCGTGGCACAGATTGGTGTATCACCTGTGAATGAAACATGGGTCCCAAGTTGATGTTTCTATTTTTTATACATTAGGATGGTAAAACTGGAATCATTTTATAAATTAATAATGATTTTAAAAACCGACGTAAAACTGGAATCATTTTGACCATTGGTTTTTGGATCAAATGGTCTGATTGTACGGTCCAAACTCCGGTTAGATGATTTTTGGGTTCAAAATTGAACCAGAGCAATAACCGGTTCTCGGGTCAAATGATTCAATTGTTCGATCCGATCCGATTTTCAAAATCATGATTCATGAATCTACCGTATTTGTGCTTTGTGCAGCCACTTTTCAAATCAGTATTCAGATTCCAAACGACGATGGATTCTTGATTCTCTGAAAATAGGACACTTGGCAAGTTATGGGAGACCGAAACCGTAAACAGCTTTTCAGTGGCCCAGTCCCAACTCCCAAGACCAAGATATTCTATGACATAAAAAGTGACCCGTGAAAAGCAGGACTGATCATTATTCGGTTAAAGTCGAAAAATCGAAAAAAAAAATTCGATTTTGATTTTTCCGGTTTTTGGTTTTTGGTTATTTTGGTTCTGTCAAATTTTGATTTCGGTTTATGCTTTTAGGATTAAAAATCCGGTTAACCGAAAAAGCTAAATTAACCGAACTTTATTATCTATAATATATATTAACATATAATACATATATAATATGTATAGAATATATTATATTGTATTATATTATGTATTAAAATTTATAATTTATTATATATAGTATATAATTGACGAGGGGTAATTTGATCCTTTGAATTACATTACCACACGTGGCCTTCAAGCGACATCTAGGCACTGAGTAAACGAACTAACTCGACAAGTTGGCCTAAAACACCTTGCCCAGGCCGACCTCAACTGCCTCGGTCGGGCCAGGTTAACAGGTCTCCTAACATATGGCAACCTACCTCAGAGACCAGTCGAACTGTAAGAACATGTGGCGACCTACAAGGCGAGCTTGTTGACTTGTCTCATACATACATTACCAACCCAAGATCTTCGGAGTGCTAATGAATCAACCGTTAGGCCGACCTATTGCAACGCACACATAAGAATTAATTGGACGGACCATAACCCCAACGCGGATTATGTAACCGATATAATTACTCTCCCGAGTGAGCGGAAACGGCTCCGCAAGAACATGAGACCCATTGTGAGAAGACTCAGGTCACTCACATCTATATAAAACCCTCGTTCTTACTAGCGAATATATGCTTGATTAAGCTCTCAGACTTTTTTATCTCCAAAAGAACTCTCAAATAACTCTCTAACTTAAGCATCAGAGTGCCCACCCCAGGTAGAAACAATTCGGGCACTCTAATTCTATCTCTCTTGTAGAACAAAACAGGTCAGCCATTTATAGCTCAGCCTAGCATAGCTGGGCCTTTGACAAGACTAGCATCCGAATCATTAGACATGCGAGAACGACCAAATTGCTCTGCATCAATAATATATATATTCTTAATATATATTATATATTAAAAAATATATATGTTAAAATTCGGTTTTAGCCGAAAACCGAACCAAAGATTTTAGTTTTAGTTATTTTGGTTTTTCAATATTTCAGTTTCGTTTCGATTATTTCGTATTCGTATTATCCCCAAGGAGGAAAAATCATGCGATATTTAACGGATTGGGATTGGCATGGGTTTGCATCAACCCTAATTCGACCTGCTAAAAAATGCATAATTTCCTAACCCTACACGATCCTATAGAGTCTAATCTGATATCAACCCGCTTGACCTGTAGCATTTCAGTAGTGCTTCTTTAACATGTTTACACGATCCTATAGAATCTAGCCTGATATCAACCCTCTTGAACTGTAGCATTTCAGTTGTGTTTCTGTAACATATTTTGAAAATCAAGAAGTCATTAATTTAAGTTTATAATTTATTTTATAGATTTTAAGGTGCCATTTTTTTATTTAAAAAAAGAAAAAAAAAAACTAAAATCAATATGTAAAAAAATCCTAAAATTTAAGATTATAGAGTTAGAAGAATGCTATATATATAGTATCATGATCCGGCGGGGTGGGTTAGTCAAAACCCGAATCTGACCCGAACTCAAATTTGGATAAAAATAAATAAAACCCTAACTCAACCCTAAAACGGTAAAACTGAATATGCCTGACCCTAATCCAACCCTATAGGTTTGGGTCAAGTCAAATTACATGCATGGAACTCGGGAACTTCTAGAGGGTAAGATAGTTAAGCTTTGTTTGTCCAAATGGGAGCCGAGCCCGTCACCATAGTTTCTGCCGTGAAAGAAATTCCAACAAGTCGTGACCTAGGGTTGATGTATATATATAGATTATAGCATTGAGACTAACAAGTCTTGATGTTTTTGTATCCATGCCAAACTTTTTTTTTTTTTTTTATAATTGTATTATTTTCTGGTATAAATCCTTTTCTTCCTGGACATATGTTAAGGAATTGTAATTGAAACTATATGTATATATATATAATAAAACAGAAGAAAAGATGGTTTAATTCTTCTATCTTATAAGCAAGTAAGCTGTTACTGAATAGCATTGAGACTAATAATTAAATACTGAGGTCAGCCAGCTACCTAATTAGTGACTGAGAACTCTGCCAAACGATGCTGTTTCATAGAAGCACAAAGTCTGCCTACCTTAGATTTGGAAAGCAATGGGAGGAGTAATTAAGGACGCATTTTGATTTGTCAAACTCAAACTTGGTCATTTTTAGATGGATACATTGTACTGATCTGTAGTCTTCATCTTCTAACCTGTACATCTCATTACGTTGACGCATTTTCAGTTGAATAAATCTAAAATTGACATTTCTTTGTGGACCAATTCGCTTCCTGATCATCTTCCAACCCTCCCCAACGCCCCACATCAAAAAATCAATTAGCTAGGACGACAAAGCTACGTTTGTTTGAACTCGGAAGATTCTTTCAAGGTTTTACCATTTATGATCAGAAACAAAGGTTACGTGTGAAAGAAATACATGTAATTGTTTATAAATTAATCCCAACGGTTTCTTCTCGTTCTTGTTGTTAATTAGCTGCGCTTTCATCTCTTCGTTGAACAAACTTCTTCCTCCATCCAGCAATACTTGTATGGAGTTCGACTTTTTCAGTTTTCTTTTAACTTGTATGACGCTGTATGTTGGGGATGGTGGTTCATTTGCACTATACAAACTTCATCCCATGCATTTGTTTGCCAGAATTAAATAATATAATGGTGATCTGAAGCAATAAAGGAAGGGGGAAGGTTATTTGTTTGGGATTTGGGAGGAGTTAGATATGAAGCAAAACGATTTGGCCTCTGTTGTATTGGCAGATAATTAACAAATTTTGTGTCGATGCAAAATTTGCATTAACAGTAAGTGAACATAAAACAAATTATGCAAAATTTGCATAAAACATGCAAGAGTGCTAGCTAGTTATAGTTATAAACTAAAATATTGCATGGCATGATTAAATCCATGTATCTGGATTAAGTATTATTGTGAGATATCCGTTTGAATCACAAAATGTTGCATGCATTGTGCACTTGTAAGACATGAATAAATCTGTATGCTAAATGCCATATAGGAATCCATTTTACACCACAATTTTGGAACATTATCCCTGGGCCTCACGTCAAAGACAACTGTGCCATAGATGCCACTTGTGGCTGGCCTCCTATTTAAAAAGAGAGGTAAATAAACTCTTTACTTAAAATTTGAAGAAGTTAAATTGCACCAAGTGTCATTCCTTCAGATAAAAAGCCTTAAATTAAATCAACGAACCATGCAGCCTATAAACCATCGCATAAATCAGCGGCGACCATTACAACGACGACAAGTCAACCATGAATTTATGGACTTGGGAGATGTTTCCGATATAATCTTGTGGGGGCTGATTTGATCGCAAACCCTGTACCCAATAATAAATGAAGTGAGATCTGAGATATAAGTATTGCGTGTGTGGGCAGTTTTTTGGTAGAGCCGTGACCGACTCCATGAAAGCCTTTGTTGAACTTCCACGTACGTCTGATGCTTCTTGCACTATTTTTGCCTTGGACAATGTTTATGTCCCGACGAAGCGTTTGGTCACCATCTCTGTCTCCATCGCCCCATCTTTGTCTCCATTAGATCTAATCTCTAATGAAATTAAAATACAATAGTTCTTACTGATATGGCGATGAAATGCTACTAGCCATATCTTCCACCGTATTAATAACTTATTGGCCACTAGACTAGATGGATGCCACAAACTTGTATCCCAATATTTTGAACGTATGTGGTAGGGCTGTAGGGAACCAGATGTAATGAAATAGGTAATTTAAGCTATCTGAATTTGAGTTGAGCTTGTGCTTCTCTAAATCTTTGGGTGAGCTTGTGCTACTAGCCATCTCCAGGCTACGTCCGGTGAGATGCCATGTTTAATCTTTGGGTTGAACTTGTGCTTCTCTAAATCTAAGTATGTATCTTGCATGTAAATAATGATGATGATGATAAGCCCTGAGCTAAGAATCCATTGAATATTAATCCTCAATAACTTTTCCTCCAACTTTCACTCTTATTTTCTATCAAACCAAACAGTCTTAACAAGCTATCATTCTGGAACCATGTAAGAGTCCATCCATTATCTCCCACCTGCCAAATGACTGCCTGAATGATTTTGAAGTTGAATCTTCTTCTCTTTAGTGAAGGGATTGAAGAAAAGCTCAATTGACAAAACTGCCACTCTTTAGCAACTACCATCCTCTGAGAAGAGGATCCTAGCTGTTTCTAATGATAAACCGAGGATCCTAGTTTCTAATGGATCGCGTGCTCTACAGACGGCACAAAGATTCATGTAATCTACAACATAAACTCTCAATGTGAAAAATTTGCGTAATACTTTGAACCATGATTTGGGCTATATTAAGATGTACTAGTAACTAGATATAGATTATACCCATGGATCTTGATGCAGCGCATTTTGGCAATTCTCGGCTGGCAGGTGATTTAGATGCCTGGTTGAATAATCCCTACCTGGAATGTGGTTTGGATGTTTAGCTGAATGGTTCCTATCTAGAAGGTGGCTTTGATGCGACCTGCAAAGAAACAATGTCAGAGTGCCTAGGTTGCTTTATCAGGGGTGGGCACTCCGATGCTTAAGTTAGCGAGTCAGAGATTTTAAGAGCCAAATGCGAGAGAGTTGGGGAGCTGCGAGAACTAAATTGCGCATCTCCCCCCTATTGTTGGAGGTAAGACCTTTATATAGGCATTGTTTGTGCCTTACTCGATTTCTCACAAAACATTCAGTGTGAGAACTGACTTCCAAGAGACTCGGGAGTGATGGGATGCATGTAAAAATCGACGGCGAGCACGTCTCGTAGGTCGTCGGGTCAGCAATAGGGGCAGGTCGCTAGGTCGGCGCTAGAGGTAGGTCGCCAGGTCGGCACCAGAGGCAGGTCGCCAAGTCGGCACCAGAGGTAGGACGCCAGGTCGCTAGCTGGGACTCCATCATTTTGGCCAAGGCAAGTTGTCGCCTAGGTGGTTTTGGGTGTCACCTAATTGTTCCGAGATGCCATGTGTCATGATGTTAGTGGAGGGCCAAATCTGCCCTCATCAATTGCCCCCCACTCCTGAGCTGAGATCAGCTCAGCAAAGGGAGTAGATTTGTGCTTCGTTGTAGGTCCTTAGGCCTATTACCAACATATTTTGGGGTTGGCTTAGGGGTCCTTGATGTTGAAGGCAGTTTGGCTTCCCCTTGTGATATGTGTGTCAGTGTTGGAATTTAAATAGCGGGTCGGTGCCACGGCTGCGCTGTATCGGTCCTTTAAGGTGCTCGTCGTCTACTCCTACGATAAGCCACAAGGAGCTCAACCTAAGGGGGCTGCTTTACAAACTGCAAATTGCCTGCTCGCATGGGAACCTTGAAAGGCTCAACCCACAAGGGCGATTGTAGTTTGTTGGTCGCCGATTCTTACGGGAGCCACAAAGGGCTCGATCTGTAGGGGTGACCTCGCCAACAAGGCTGACAAGGCTCGTCCAGGCTGATTATGTGTGTCACTAGGTCGGCGGAAGTAGGTCGCCATCTTGGCGGTAGAGGCATATCGCTAGGCCGGTGGGAGTAGGTCGCCAGGTTGGCGGAAGCAAGTTGTCAGTTAGGAGATAGGTCTCCAGGTCATCGGAATTTTGATAGTCCAGTTTTTCTCTCAGCACCTCGACCTACAGACACCTCGTCACCTCGGCAAGACTGACCTGTGAGAGCGGCTCCACAACCTACTGGTCATCAACTCCCACGTAAAGCATGGAGTGCTCAATCTGCGGCGCGGCCTCACAGTTTGTTGGCTATCAAATCCCACGAGAACCACGGAGGGCTCGACCTATGGGGTGGCCTCACATTCTATTGGCCATCAATTCTCGTAGAGAGCACGTAGAGCTCGACATATGGGAGTGGCCTCACAGTTGGGGAGATTCTGTCCGAACAAGACTGTAAAAACTCGTTTGGATTAATCACTTTGCTTTTACCCCCCTAGGGGGTTCTTTCGATCAAGCGCTATTGTTGTTGCTTGAAGATGTTATTACTTGAGGCTCAGAGAATTGGATGAGGACATTGCCTTTTATAGCGTTTCCTACAGACGACGCCAATTGATGAAGTGCATTTCGGAAGCTCCCGACTGGCAGGTGACTCGGATGCCTGGTTGAATAATCCCTACTTGGAATGTGGCTTGGATGCCTAACTGAATGGTTCATACCTGGAAGGTGGCTCTGACGCGACTTGCAAGGAAACAATGTCATAGTGCTCGAATTGCTTTACCCGGGGTGGGCACTCCGATGCTTAAGTTAGCGAATCAGAGATTTTAAGATAGCCAAATGTGAGAGAATTGGAGAGCTGTGAGAACTAAATTGCACATCTCCCCCCTATGGTTGGAGGTAAGGCCTTTATATAGACAATGTTTGGCGTGAGCATCACGCAACACGTCCGGGATCTTCGGGAGGACATAAATAACTACTCCGAAGTCCTCGGAGGTAGTCGTGCACATAGGCCAATATTTGCGCCTTACACGGATTTTCCCAAAACATTCGGTGTAAGCTGACTTCCGAGAGACCTAGGAGTGATGGGATGCATGCAGAAATCGACGACGAGCACGTCTCGTAGGTCATCAGGTCGGCAATAGGGGCAGGTCGCCAAGTCGGCGCTAGAGGAAGGTCGCCAGGTCGGCAATAGGGGCAGGTTGCCAAGACGACGCTAGAGGCAGGTCGCCAGATTGGCACCAGAGGCAGGTCGCCAAGTCGGCACCAGAGGCAGGTCGCCAAGTCGGCACCAGAGGCAGGTCGCCAGATTGGCGCCAGAGGCAGGTTGTCAGGTCGGCGATAGTGCCATGTCGCTAGCTGAGACTCCATCATTTTGGCTAAGGCAAGTTGTCGCCTAGATGGTCCTGGGTGTTACCTAGTTGTTCCAAGATACCATGTGTCATGATGTTAGTGGAGGGCCAAATCTACCCTCATCAAATCTACTAAAAAATCTGAATCTAAATACAGTAAAAAAAGCAAATATATGTTTGTCGTAGTAAAAGTGCAGGTACACCGACAAGCATTCATAATTTCATATGTTATCATTTAGTGCCTTACTTTACATGGTTTCACAGTTGGAACCGAGAACAAATTCCTGTCAACAACAAAACTTCGTCCTGTTATTAAAGAGACTGGTATGGAATTCACGAAAA
Organism: Nelumbo nucifera; assembly: GCF_055504915.1. NCBI lineage: Eukaryota > Viridiplantae > Streptophyta > Magnoliopsida > Proteales > Nelumbonaceae > Nelumbo > Nelumbo nucifera. Next base: position 13,169,785 of record NC_142656.1, on the reverse strand, counting down.
AATATAAACAATGATTAACATAAAACATATAAACTAAAATTTCCATATTTCAGCATCCTTAGAACCTTAACAACTGGGCCTTTAGTTTCCTGTTTTAGTCCAAGCAGGCAATAATAACCACTGCTTGTTTGGAAACAACAAAGTTGTAAATATTATTTTCTGGTTTGAGGTTGACTGATGATCTTAGTAAGAACATAGCAGTCAGGCGGAGTAATGTTCATGTAGTAGTTTTGAATGGTATCCGTTATTTCAAACCCAAATTTCTTATAGAAATTGATTGCGTCTTCATTGTTCGTTTGCACATGCAGGTAGACCTCCACAATTTTTTGCTTAGAGCACAGATCTAGAACATGGTTCAACAACTTGGTGCCTGCAAAAAATGTGGAAACAATCAACCGTCAATCCAATTCAGCTTGCTCAGAAAAGAAATTGGAAAATCTTTCTCCTGAACAAATTATGAATTTCCACCCAAAAAGAAAAATTATTTAAGTGCACTTGGGATTTGGGACAACAGGCTGTCCTCAGGTTTCAACTGCCTAAGTAGGATATTTTATCTCATGCATTCATAGGATATTAGGATGTACTGATGCTGCATAGCTAGGATTTTAACTCTTCTGGAATTGACATAACAATCCAATATAGCGGTTTTTAAAACAAACTTACATCCTAGGTGTGAATGATCAATTTTCCAATTGAAAAGTTCCTAATCCAGCAAACTATATTCTATGACAGCTCTTAAAAGAGTAATTGGAAACCTGAAAGCTCAACTAGAATAATTGATTTTGAGAAATAAAAAAATACTTTAAAAGTTATGCATATTTTCAACAACGAGTTTGTCCAATTAATCTGTCTCATCCAGAAAATGTTTTTCTGCTGAGTTTTCTCCCTCCATAAAATGAGCATAAACCTTTTCAGACTGAAATACTTTAGCTATTATTTCTGCTCCTTTTACGGGGAAAACTTTGTTTTCCACCCAATCTAAGTTGGTTTCATGCAAATAGCAAGGAAAACTAAGTTTCCAAAGGGGCAAAAGTATAGCTCAAGTATTTCAGCCTGAAAAAATTTCAGCCCATTTTACACTGAAATACATGGAGCCATTACGGGAAAAAACCTGTCTTTTGAATGTCCACAAATAAAGTAATAGGGAAAATCTTCAATTGTTCAAAGAGCTCATGGCAACAAAAGAATATTCACTATTAAATGATCTCATACTTGAAGCCTTGACATTGGAGAGTATGAATTGATTAAAATGTTTATAACTGCATAAAATAACTTTAGCACATTAAACTGCAGAAATCAGAAATTCTCTGATTTAGAGAATCAACATCCATCCCATTGAAAGAGATAACTCGTCTGGAACCAAGTTAGAAAGATAAAACTATTTTTGATGCATTAAACAGGTTATCCAACAGCCTAGCTGATGGTCCAGTGAGAGTGGAAAAGAAAGCCTGAAGTATTGGGGTTTCAGAATGCCAGGGTGTCTTGGATGTTCCATTCTAATTATAGCAGGGTATAATCAGCATAGAATAGAAAAGAGAAGGATTTAAACTGGATAGTAGAGCAAAAACAGAAAAATTAACAAGCTCTCTCTCTTTTTTTTCATTTTTTAGGTAAGCAAAAGTAATCTGATTGTTTGATTCTTGGTTCTTGGAATTATTTTGCAGGTTTGACAAAGTTGAGTAAACTAATGCCAGCATAAGGATGGGGTAGCTTACAGGTACAGACTCTTGAGGGATAACCCAACATGTAAAACAGACTTCACAAATCCGGCCAAGTTGAGTCAAATCCAGTGTTCTGATAGATAGGATCAAGTTTTATCTAAAATGTCTGACAATGAGAACACAAAATCCAATTGGATCAAGACAATTTTGATGAGTCTTAGGAAATTTTAACTAGAATATATGAACTCCAAAAACTAACAATAACGAAAGCCATGATCATGTTGTTAGCAATAAGTACAGAGTTGATGAAGATATGTTGTATACTGACCAATCCCCAGGCCACGATATGGGGCCAAAACACCCAATGTCATGATATAAACGCAAATGCCTCCTTCCTTCTTCTCAAGACGGCAGGCAATTGAACCAACACAAATGTCACTGTAGTATGCTGCACACAAGGGAAATTATTTTTGAGGAACTGCACTATTGATGTACTACATGTTCGTAAAAAACTATAAATACATAAAAAAATTACCAAAGCAATATTTTTTGGTGAACAATCAAAGTATTTGATTAAGAGGGTAGGCCTTGGCACAATGGTTGCGTTGCTTCATTGTGACCTGGGTGACTAGGGATCAAATCTTGGAAACAGTGTGCAACTGTGCATGTGCAGCAGTAAGGCTGCATATGTCTGTCCCTCCCCAGACCACCACATTGCATTGGCAGGAGGCTTGTGCACTGGGCTGCCCTTTTAATCAAAGCATTTGATTAAGGTATGAAATGATAATGTATAGATATACAAAAAAAAGGCTCATTGGGGAGAAAACAATAGAACTTTATTAAATATCGAAAGAAGAGATAAACAGAGGGCAAACAAGACCATCAGAACAAGATTAGCAAGGCCAAAAACCTCAAGTCAACAAACAGTACAATAGTTATTGGGACAAGAAGACAATCTCTGCCCAGCAGGCTTGCACCCTAAAAAAGTTCTCTCCTGTCCATTCCATTCCTAACCAGCCTTTCAGCCAATGAATTGGCAGATTACATGATCCAGAAATGTTTGCTATTGAATCCAAAGATATAGCCTTCCTGATAGCATCTAAACACCCTCTTGACCATCCCCCATCCACATGTGCACCTATGAATCTACCTCCACCTCTGTGATTATATCTAAGAGAATGATGATGCAAGGGCAATCAGGAGGCCACATGGGACAATCCCTAATTACATCCACAACAAAGAAATCTTTAAACTCTTCTTTGGCACAGATGTAGTTAGTCACCCCAATACTGATAAGGATAATGAGGGTCTCCAAAGGCTGATTCTCATCTTAGAAAATTGTAGTATTGCTTTGTTCTCAACCAAAGCAGTGGAATCTTCAATCATGTCCATATGATCTTTTCCTCTTTTCCCTTTTAATCGGAATGTGAGGAAAAAAGGCATCTCAAATAGCCTAGGAATCTCATCAGGTAGAGACCTACAGGTGTGAAAAAACAAGAGAGAAAATGGCTCCAAATCAACAATCAGAAGATAAAAAAAGAAGGCTCCCAAATTTTAGATGTTTGGGAACAAGATAAAAATAAATGATTATAGTCTAACTACTATCCCTGCAAAGAAAGCACACAATAGGAGCCATATTGGTTTTCCGCTTTGGAGAGTAACCATTAGTACTGATCTTTATGTGTATTCTTTCCAGAAAAAAAAAAATATTTAAGGGGGGTGCAGGCCTAAACAAATTGCATTTTGTGGGGACACCAAAAGGATGGGTCAGAGGAAACAAAACTGAGAAAAGGAGAATGGAAGTCAGAAGAAAGTACCAAGAATATAAAAAAAAAAAAAAAGCATTTCCACTATTTCCAGGTACAGTACCAACCTTCCAATACTGTAGTAATTTTTTTAATAGATATCTTGCTGTACTAAGGTATCCACTTCAAGTTCCATTTCATTTGGAAATGCAAAGCAGATAGTTCCACCAAGCAAACAATAAGCACTTAAGCTTCATTTCTAGATATAACCATCATCCAATGCTTACCTTCTTTTTAAAATAATCTCACTGTAAATCATGATAACTAAAGGCACTGTTTATCCCTTGTTCCACAGAGTTTAGAAGCATCAAGAGCTGATAGATTTGTAAAATCTGCAAAAGCCTTCTGGTCCTCAATATTGTGGTCTCATAAGCATGAAAATTGTCATTTAAGGGGGTCAAACCTCTAAGGTAGGATTCTAGAGCTCCTTCTTAAATGTTCCATAGAAATTTCCGTTTGGGATTATTTAGTAAAATTCAATTCATTAAATTAAGAGAATTAGTTGTCCACCTCAGAAAAATGATTCTAGGCAAATGCTTAAACTTGCAAGTGGAAATTCAGGAAATCATTTCAAATTGTTGGGTCCTTCTGAAATCTCAACCTTGGCCATAATTCAGAAAAATAACCAACTTGACTACATGCCTATTACTCCGCTAAGTAAGCATACATTATTCTTTTTTCGAGGCCATGGTCTCTTTCTGTATTAATTGGTCCAGTCACTCAGTTTATCTAACCCCATCTACTGATCATGAAAGTAAGATAAGCCTCCCTTAGCTAGAACAGAGCATTAGACCTCTCAATCTATTAAAAGGCCAAGGAAAAAACAAAAGTGTAGTTTATTGGAATGGCTCCTCAGGCAATTCACTTTGAATTTATTGAAAGGGTTCCAAAAGCAACACATCCCCTACATATTAAAAAGGGAATTACATCCTAGATTGCATAAAATCAAAATATTGAGCAACTAAATGCTATGCAATTCCACAATTACTGACTAATATAATAAAGATCATCTTCTAACTTATTAAAAATCCTACTTCGTTAGATGATTATATAAGTTAAGTGCTACACAATTCATGTATGCTGCGACATCTTACTCAGCTAACATGACTGATTCAGTAGGAAAAACAATTAAAAGATATAAGGGGCATTACCCCATCATCGTTTCACCAGGACAGAGGACAATAGGACATCCATTAATGGCTCGATACAAACTCAGATCCTCCAAATGTACAAAACACAGACACTATAATTTAGAACCCAACAAGCAAAGTACACTGAACGATAAAATTTTAGCTACATATATTATCACTGTCGGTATAGGAAAACAAAATGGGAAAAGGAAAGAAAACAAAAATCCATAACAGTATTTCATACCTAACTTTGTAAATTCGCCAGAAGCAAGGGCATCCGCGTAATATTTGTCATTGTAACGAACAGGGAAGAGAGCCGTGTTCAGCTTCTTCAGCTGCATCAGGTTCTTGTCTCTCACTCCGTCCAATGAGATCAGAACCTCATGACGAGCTCCCATTTTTCCTTATCTGAAGAAAAAATAAGTAAAACCAGCAGAAGAAAAGAAAGTAGAATAAAAATAAAGCCCCTAAGAAATGAGGAACAAAAAAGAAAAAATAAATCTAGCGATGCATACCGAGAACCCTCACCTCACCTCTGTTTCGTGAGAGAGTGAAGTGTTGAGGGAGACGTAGAGTTTTTTCGGTTTTCAGTTTTCACCAGTCAGCTCGGTTGCTTGAAATTAGAAGTTGGGACTTTGAGAGTAGGGCAGCAAACGGATCGGGTGGAATCGCAAATACTGGCTTTACCCAATAGGCCAATATTGAATTCAAAATTTATCCATCGGGTTTAAAATCGGTTCATGTGAGCATGAGCTTACCCTTGTCAAAGCCGATCTCGTTTGGTATAGATTCAGTTTAATAAATAAATGTTTGTATTTGATTTGTATTCAAAACTGAGAAAAGTAGTTGGGGGAAGTATTAAAATAAAGCTTCCCCCCTTCCCCCAAGAATTGATAATTGATGCACACATAAATCAAAACCCACTTTTATGAATATCAATGTGTGCAAATGAATATAATAAAAAAAATTCTGATTTAATAATGACATTTTGGTAAATATCTATCATCAAACACCCACCCAATAAAACACATGCTAAATCAATGTGTAATGCCCTATTGTCAATTAAAGAATATGCCTATCCACTTATTAATTATTTTTAATAAATTGAATAAAAAATAAAAATATAATTGAATAGAGTTTTAATCGAACAGTTCATATTAATCCATGACTCTAGTAAATTAATCGGTATATATATTCAGACCAGTTTTACTAATAGATTCATAGTAAAGTCAGATAAGATTGGATTTATCCACATTGATCTAAATTATAAATGGCTGGACAAATGGACACCATTTGCAGTCATGTAAATGAGAGTTGATACACGAATAAATATTTCAAAATTTTATTGTTTTGTTTTAAAATAAAAACATAATTTGTTAAGTCAGACTGAATAAAAATTAATTATTAGAATAATCGCTCAAAATTGGGTTGGGAAGAGTGCAAATATAAATATCTACAGTTATTTCCAAACCTTATATTTGCACCTATATTCATATTTGTATTTGCACTCCTCCCAAACTGAACCTTAATACCTCTTGTTTGTTCAATGAAAGTGAAATTATAAAAGCAATACCCACTTGTTGACAAATGTTCACTTTCTGCACTCCTCTTAAATGTTCATTTTCCTTCATTTTAGGTGCAGTCAAGAGAGTATCGAGAGAGAGAGAGAGAGCTTTTTTTTTTTTCAATTAAAACAATGAAGGAGAATCTTAAGCAAGGGGAAGAAATGTTGAAATAACCACAATCAGTACCAAAAATTCAATAGATTTACATCTTTGCACTGGAACTGGTGCAACCGAAGCATGCCTACATTTTCCTTTTCAGCTTGCACTATCAGGAGCTCCTAAAACAAATCAACAGGAAATCCTGTACAGAGAATGTGCCCTAATTTAATTAAAATTCACTATTGCAATGTGAATTCTTGAGGGTGGGCCTTGGTGCAACGGTTTGGTGGTTCTATTGCACCTCGGTTAACGGGATTTAAATTTTGAAAACAGCCTCTTTGTATGTGCAGGGGTAAGGTTGCATACATCTGTCCCTTCCCAGCCCTCGCTTAGTCGGAGCCTTGTGCACTGGGCTGCCCTTATTGCAATGTGTACTCTTCAAGCCATATCAGCACCTCATTTATCTTCAATGCAATCCATGTACAGAACAAAGGCAGAGAACAATCTCAGGAAATGGATGATTAAGTGAAAGGAAAGTAAACCTCTGCAACTATGTAAGTTCAAAATATTGATGCACGTTCAAAGACTTGGTTGTGCAGAACAGAATAGAAGAAAATCAGTAATTTGCAGTTCAACTACATAAAGTATAAACTAAAATGGTGTACCATTATGACGCTCCATGTCTGACCAGGATCATTATAGCAAGCAAGCAAACAACCCTCTTTCGGTCTAAGACCATCACTAAGAAGTTCAGAGCGGAGTGCTTTCTCTTTCTCATGAACAATGTCTTCAGTGGGTTTTCCACTGAATTTCAGTACAGCAGCAATGCCTCCTTCCACCTTTTTTAAGCTAATTGATTCTTGAGTGGGATCTGGGAAACTTCTCATTATGAGAAAAGGAAATTCCATATCAACAAAGGGCCAATTTAATCCTCCTTCCACCTTGCAAGATCTATTTGCTAATCAAATATTTCTTCTTTTATAAACAATTCATATTAGTTATGAACCACATGGGATATAAATTCATTACCTGCTCAAGTATTTCTTTAGTGGTAGAACTATTTGAATGGATACCTCAGACAAATCAGCATCAATCGCCCGATTGAAGACAGGGGTAGTCAATCCATTGAGGACTCTTTCGAAAATACATACCTAGACAGATAACATTGATGACTCTCATAAATTCTAGCTTAGCCAAAACAGCATAAAGATCTCTGAACAGTAAATAGAACAGTGGAAAAACATACCCAGCAATATCATTAAAACCAGATCATCCTGACAACTTGTCCTTATATGCTTCTACCACAACAAATGGAGAGTAGTACTCTCGCACCTGTACTACCACAACAACTTGTCCTTAGGTATAGTGAAAGCAGAATACTGGACTGCTACAACTGGGAAAATTTGAACAGGTGGACAATCTTCCTAAGGCTCAGTTTGGAAGGAGTACAAATACAAATATGTGGAGTACAAAACCTAATATTTTGTATGTATTTGTATTTGTGCTTTTTCCAAATTGAGCCAAAGCAACAATTGAATGGATTTGGAGTTAAAACAGAATACAGTGGACGAAGAAAGATTACCTCATAATTTGCAGTTCTTTTAAGTATTTTATAATTTGGTAGTTCAAAGTTACATTTTCGTCTGCAAAGAAATACAAACTACAGTGGAAAGCATAGAAGAAGAGTTCACCCACTAATTAAAGTTAAACAGATTGATCAAACTTGTTATGAAATACTGTGTACCTGTTGTATTATATCCAACAAAGTTTCTAGAGAAAAATAGAAAGGGCACCTCTGAGAAATTAGTGGCCCATAAAGGGTACAGAAGCAAAATACACGCTGCAATGCTTTTGTAGCCTTGTTTTCTCCCTTGTGTTTAATTGGGAAAGAAAAGAACAGCTTACCACGTGGCTGCAAAACCTTTTACCCATTATAGATGTCGCTGTGACGACCAACTCTGGTTTCCAAAGCCAAAAGTATGAATCTCATTATTGCAGTCCATCTTGTCCTTATCTCATAAGGTCCTGTCTATACCATTAAATCAATAATAACAGAAAACAGCAATCACCTCCCCCCTTGGCCCACCGAGAGAGACAGAGAGAGAGCTATAATTTTGGCCGTTTACAGAAAACACATTATGCTTCTTCTACATCGAAACAAACCCAACCCTGGTTTCATGATTTCCAACAAGGGTAGGGTAAGATATTCAACCATATGAATAATTTATTTAGATGATTTGGTTTTACTAAGCTACAATACTAGATGAAGGTGTAAGCTGGCTAAGCCAACTCGGGCTTGGCTCATTAAGTACTTGAACTTGGCCCAAAGATTATTGAGTTGAGTTGAGCTTGATTCTAGTCAAGTAGTTAGTGGAGTCGAATTCAGGCTTCGTAATACCTGGCTCGAGTAGCTTGTGATTGTTATTGTCTTGAGACCACATCTCCTGTATTCTCAATACACGGCGGGGATGTATTATGGGGCGGAGATGTGGACTCGTTTCAAGCTCCGAGTTTTTAAGTTGAGCTCGAGCTCGAGCTCAAACCTCTCAAAACTTGATTCAACTCGGCTCGAATACACCCCTAAAAACAATCACAAAAATAGGGAAGAAAATTAAAAGTTGAAAGCTGACAACAAAGATTGTAAAGAGGCTATTTACAATGTTCATCACATGAAGGAAATGAACTCTGACTTGTTTCACATTGTGCAACTGGATTTCAAGATCAAACAACCTTAAGAGAGATCAGCGTATAAGATCACTGAGGGCATGATATTCTTTTTGCTGACAAATGCCTCAACCACATAGCATGAAGTTTAGCCTGCATGGGCTTGGGCCAAATATACATGAACTGTATATATATAGATTTTACTAATTAAGGCCGGGCTTGCGTTGCCCAGATGAGGCTTTAGCCCAAATTTACGGGGGCCCATGTTAGAGTTGGTCCTGGTTTTCACTATATACAACTACTCCAACGCATGGTCTCCGGCCAAAACAAGTCGTATACGTACTGATTTGGTGCAACATATGAATTTTAGTGGGATCGGTCCATCATCCATGTACATGGATTGATTATTAGGAGGGAGGAGATCTTTAGCAGTCGGCGGTCGTCATCTTCTATGTATAGAAAGGACTCAGCAGCATAACGACTCAACAATTCAATGTCTAGTTAGTGTAAACTTAAAAAACACTAAAATTTGACGTCGTCTTGTACAGAAATGTGAAATCAAATCAGTAAGTACTTGTTTCATGTCGTGCAACTGAAACTCCGATCGGAAAAGCGTCTTCAAAAGCGCCAGATTGAAAAGAAAACCATCCAGATTGTCGTGTTTGGTGACCGGATCTCGGTATCTGATGCACTCGTCGTACACCATTTGAGCAAGCTCTTGATCATCAAAGATATGCAGGAAATCCTCCTTCACGAAATCCAGTAGCGAATTCCCTTCAACCGTTGAATTTGGTTGGAGGCTTGGTTCTGCTGAGCTTAGTCTAACAGCCCACTTGACTTTTGGCTCAGTTTCAGCTTTTGTTAGTTTTGGTTTCCCAGAAAGCTTGGATGGTGAATGAGAAATCCAGGTGGGTTTCTGATTCAGGGTGGTTATTTGCCGGGTCCCGGGATTCAAACACAAACTTGTCCGGAAAAAATGGCTGGACGGATTTGTAACCATTGGAATTTGGAATTTGGTCGGAGTACGTGTATGGGCTTGTTTTTCAGGAGAGGGAAAAGGTTATAAATAGACGAAGAGCTAGAAATGCTAGCGTCACGGTATAATTTAAGAGTTCCTACACGCGTTTGAATCCCCATGAATATGGGGATGGGGACATGTTCCTAAGTCCTAACGCATGTGATGGGTCCGGACGTAGGCACATTAGGTAGTCACAACGAGGGAGCAAGTAATAGTTGTATGACACATGTCTCAATTAATATGCCTTTCATCCAAACTTTTTTATTACTTTAGATAGAAATTATCAAATATTTTATTATTTTTGTTAAAATAATTAAAAATAAAAAACAATGAAAAAAAACATAAATAAATCCCAACTTCTAATATATTTAAATATTTTTATTGTTTTTATTTTTAATTATTTTAACAAAGATAATAAAATAATAGATAATTTATATTTAACGAAACAAAAACATTTGGATGAAAGGCACGTTAAATAAAAGATGTGTCACACAACTATTTCCTACCTCTGCTTCTACTTTAAAGGTTGAGTTTGAGATGGCCAATAAGCCAAGGGTAAGGGTCTGCTTTGGCATTTCAGACTTCTCTATTTGGGTTTGGGAGAGTCTTGTTTGCCGGGGTCCAATGGTATTCTCTATTTGGAATTTGGAATGGATCTGTTATAAACACGTGTGAAACCGACTGCACAATCAATCACGAATTAACATGTCAGATGAGCCCACATTTAATGTGGGTTCCATGTGGCTTGGTCACACACCATGACACCAACACTCTAGCAAATCCATGTCTGTACTTACTGGAGGATGCATACAACTTTTTGATGTCTTCAATTTCATATATCGTGTGCAAAGGTCTCAGGAACGTTTCACTCTTGGTGCTCATCAGTGCTATTCCTTTCGTTTTAGCAGTTTTGACATGTTTCTAGGTGGAGTATTTTTCTCTTTTTCTTGTTTAGATTGAGTCAATTGTTTTCAACTTTCTTGCTGACTGTTTTTCTTGCATTGTACTCCCAGCATTTCTTAGTGATTTTTTCCCTTTCAAGCTTAAAAGAAACACAGGGGAAAGAAAAGGAATGTAGAGAAATACATTAAACAATGTGAGTGGAAGAAGCCAATTACTGCAAGCTATTGGTTTTGACCCACCAAACATGCAACAGTAGTGAAGAGAGTTTACACTTTACAGTTACGTACATCTCTGTGTCTGTGTGCACGCGTGGCTGTTTGTCACTCCGATGCCAGAAAGACTAGCAACCCCACGAGGTCTCAGTTCTCACTGATGTGTGTTGTACTAGCACATTAAGCATTTTAACCTTTCCACCAATTTTCTGTTCTTTTTTTTCATCTTTCATACTTTCAAATAGGCAGGATTTTTTTTTTTCATTTGACAGACAAAAAAACTATATTATAAAGCCATTAAAAGAGTCTGAGATACAAGAGGAAGCCAATCAGGTATACTATCCATCCACATATCCACACACCCTGACACCCTTTGGCAAATTGAGCTATAGCATGAGCTTGAATATTTACACCCCTATTTACATAACAAAAAGACGGTAAATTTCTGCAGCAGAAGTTTTGTTTTGTTGCACAAATACTTCGATTGCCAAGGGAGCATGAGATTAGAAGACTGCAGGGCCTGGACCACAGGTTGGGAATCTGAACAGATGAGAATATAATTCCAGTGCAAATATTTAGATAAACAGGTCAAATAAAATGATGTGATAATAGCTCAACTGAGTAAAGAGAATAGCTTTTTCATTTGATATGGAACAATCCATCTGAACTGATGAATTATCATTATCATCACTCTAAATAATATACAAATATATGACATTTTCCACTCCCTTGGTGGAAAACTAGAATCACTGTTCAACAAGCATCACAGAAAAAAAAAAAAAAGAAACTCAAAAAGGAAAAGAAAAGAAAGGAATACATGGGAGAGCTCAAAAACCCTAGAGGCCAGAGCTAGGGCCTGGCTCCAAGCTACATCTCAAAAATACCCAAGAGGAGAGTGGATGTTTAGCTCTACTCTTGATATAAATAGAAAAGAAATAATAATGAAAGAAAAAAAGAAACTTGCATAACTATTGCGCACACTAATAATAAGTTAAAAATTGCTATTGTTTTTGCAAGCTCTGCTGATGGTCTTGTGATGACAAGATTCTGGTTATAAATGGTGATAGCGCTGCAAGTAATGCCTTGGGGCACTCCTCATGTGGAAGGTGGCCACATCCAGATATTGCAACTAGTCTCTACATCAATACAATTCACAGTCAGATAAAAAATGATCAATATGATTTCAAATTTTAGAATATAAAATAGAGCCATACAAGAAAGAAACATGGTCAAAAAACCGTGGCCTATGCTCAACATGGGGGGATACATTACGGAGATGTTGCTCTGGACACAAAACTGTAGCCAATGCTAACATTGGGGCATACATTATGGAGATATCTTTCTGTTAATCATATGCTAAACAGGTAATCCACAAAAAGCGGCAACAATTATCTTGGTCACAACGTTACTTAGACATGCCATGAACTTCATGAGTGATCCATGCCCAACTGCTTGAATGGTACTAAAGATGGGTTAAGCCATTGACAGAAACTGGCAATAGTAGCCCAATGGCCGGGATCACTAACTTAAATTTCTTTGCAAGAAAATTGCAGCATATTGTAACAGTAGCCACTAATGATAAGGATAAGGGCGATTAATTTAAAACAGAATACTTACAGAATTTACAAACTTCGAAGCTATAGCTTGAGAACATTTTAGAGAGACTAAGGAATCTTCTGCACCTGCCACAACCAAAACTGGCAGGTCTTCAATTGCTTTTAGCAATGCTGCAGCACTGTTTGATGAAAGGACTGTTTCAAATGACAGTTTAGATATCTCATAAAGTGCTTCATCCCAACCTTCCACACATAATGGTGCCTGATGAATGCATAAAGAAACAGTCAGAGAAAGCTAAATGGATTTTTTACAATGCATCTTTTACTTTGTCAGTATATAAAGAAGACCTAGTGAGTAGTGACCAATTTATCCTGATTGAAAAGAAAAAAAAATGCTACATATATAAGACTCTGGCATTGCCAAACATATAAAACTACCTTATAAAGGTTCAAAACTTCAGTTGTAAGCTTTGCAGCATCATACCAAGCACGTCTGTTTACCACTTGAGTAATCTCAGTTCGCAGAAGAGGACGGACCAGGTGCTTCTTCCCCAAGGAAGTGCGAAGAAGGATTCTGGCAAAGGCAGGGACAACTTCTCTTGACAGGCTGACACTGAGAAGTACAACACCCTTAATCTCTACCTGAGATGCAGAGAAAGAAGAAATAAACAAATTGAAGAAAGGATGGAGAAAGATATGTAAACATTTAGCTACATTGATAGATATTACTCATAGCACATCCAGTTATTTAAGAATTTAATCTGATCCAGTTGTGTTGTTCGTATCAAAATGTATCAAGCAACAACCCAGTACAATATGCTGGCCATACAATGGAAAGACAATAGGCAACCTCACAGCACCTTGTACCATTCAAGCAAAGGTCATTTCTACTTACTTTCCAAAATTATAAGGTTTTGCTCTCCAAAACTCTAAAGCAGAAGAATAAACCATTTATATAGAAGTTCAGAATTACAGTCACAATGAAGAAAATCCTCTTTTTATGTTTATTAAGATAAGATTTAGTTGAAACTTCACAATTTTGGGTGCTTGTGAGAGTAAATTTAAAAATCCTTATCAGGTGAAGGAATTCCTTTTGTTTAAAGACAGTAAACAAAAAGATGTTTAGTTGGAAAAGAAAATCTAGCAGGTTTACTCACATGGGCAGAATTTGTAGATTTCCTAACTTTTTGTACAGCCTTCAAAGCAAGCAGGCCACCATCATCATGTCCAACAAGTACCACAGAAGAGAACCCCATCTCTGAACAGAAAGAGAGGAGGAGGTCAACCTGATGCATCGGAACAAGACATATTAATCACATGTAGTAAAGAAACCGGGAGGGGGGGTAATTACTTACAACCCAAACAACTACAATGTGTGTCTCAACAGTCGAAGCTAGCAGATATAATTTCCATTTCTATTTTTATTGTTAAAACGGTGTCTTAAGTTTATAAGGTCACTTCCTATATTTCCTTACTTTGAAAGAACGAATGTACTGGATTGGGACAGTTTCAAGAGCTTGACTTCACTTCCTATATCTCCTATTTTTTATGTTCACAGGAAAGGCACCAGATTAAGCTTTTTAAATATTTCAATTGATCACAAAAGAAATGAGTTCATGATGAACATGTACAAGAACTCCCAAAAACAAACTTCACTGTTATAATCTGAATTTCTTTCCACTGATAGGTTGGAGACAGAAACCAAATATTCCTTTCATAAATAAAGCTGTCAAAATATAACCATAGATGACCATAGATGTTTCTGAATCCTCTCAACTGATAAATTGAGTAGAAAAATATGAACATAGATGTTCTAGAAAGCAACATTTTAACTAATTTGCATTTGCATTAGATGAAAATTTGCATGCAAACCTTGTCTAACTTCCTAAACAAGAATAGTTATGCACTTTCCTACCAAACCATCTTATTTTATTTTGCAAGCCGAGTTAGTTCTTTAGATGCAAAGCTTCTTGTAGTAACTTCTAGTTTGACCAGAGTATATGGATTAGGACTACTTTTAAATTTCAAAAGAGTAGACATTTCTTGATAGACTTTATGGAAGCTGCAGAAGCATTTTCCTGATAGTTGTCTAATACTCCCCACCAATTCTAGTACCCAAGTAACACACAAAAATTTAGAGAAATAAAAATGCTCATCAATGGGGAATTACCTGTGTATCAAGCTTATAAGGATTAGGCAATTGCTTTTCTTCCCAATCCTTTCTCCGTGGCCGAGAAGTTAATCCCCAACCAGGTCGATCAAAAGCTGCAACCGTGCAACCAACCTTATGTGCCAGAACTCTCATTACATGTCTCCATGAGAAAACTCCTCCTCCAAACCCATGGACCAAAACAATACCAAATTTTCCAGATGCCTCTACATCTCCTTCTGAAATCACAGAGTTGGAGAGACACGTTTCAGTCTCACCATCATTTAGGCTCAAAATGGGAATATCTTCAGACACATAAGCAGGTGAAACTGCACAACTATCCAATAACGGGTCATATAAAGAGGAACCATGAAATTGGTTACTGATGCTCCTATGAAGATGGTACTGGATTTTAGATGGGATGGTTAAAGGTGATCGATCAAGCTTTAGTCTTCCAGATGTCATTCTTGGTGAAGTGCAATTGATATTGGGATCGAGAAAGGTAGTGGAGGGCCTGGAGGCTAAAGAGCGAGGAGATTCAGAGAAGCTGAGTTTGTAATGAAGAGTGAGGCCTTGGCAGGCTATAAATAAGCTATCAATTTCTGCAAGTAATCTGACTGGGAGCTCTCCTTCATAGCGAGCTATAGCTAAAGGTTTTTGCCATGTTTCACTGTCACTCTTTGGGGTCTTTCCTGAAGAGGGTGTAGGAGATCGTGGGACCTTCTGGTAACCAGAGAACACACTTTTGCATGATAGAACCTGTGATTTAATAGAATGCTTGTAAGATGACCAATCCAAAATCTAAATGCTGTGTAGGTTAATTCTTTAGAAGAATTTGGTGAAATGCAAAGAAAGAAGGCTTTAAGATCTGTCTTTATATAATAGCCAAGAAAAAACTTTATGTTTCAAATTTGGTCAAGGGTAGGCAAAAACTGGGTTAAGACTTAAGAGAATCAATTTATGCATTTAATAACGTTGTCTTATTGTACTTGGACCGAAAGAAATCTGGAAATAGATAAAGGTCCTGGATTTGAAAAACCAAAAGGAAGTCAATGCAAAGAAACACGTCGGAAATGATGAGATATATATAGGCAATGAGAAAAAGAACACTAATAATCTTACTGCTTCTGGGTCAACTCTGTGGAAGAGGAGCTTCCTCCTCGCTCTGCAGCTAGTTCTGTAAGCCACCACGATATGCCCAAGTGCAAAGACTAGTGAAGAGAGGAACAAAACGGGCATCCCCCAAGACTTCTTCAAATGGAGCTTCTGCCTTGCCAGAGAAGATGATGAAGCTTCTGCCTCGATTTCCGAATTTACAGTAAAAGTACATGCCTTCACTGATAGAACGAGAATGGAAATAAAGGAACAGAGCGTGACTGTTCCAAGATAAGGCCCGTGTGAGAGCCCAAGGCCATCACACATTGAATAAACACCTGACAAGAAAAGTAAATTTAAGCCAAGATAAGCATTTGTATAAAAAAAATCATTAACCATCAATTAATCCAATTTGTTCTCAAAACTGGTGCTATTGTCAATCATCTTTTCAAATAATCATCCAAATCATGCATTCAATTTATTCAAAAAGCCAGCCATGTTCACATTTCCATTGTTCAATTACTCCGAAATCAACCAGAAACACTCTCTTTATCATTAAACCCGGCTCATAATCCATTCTTTCCAAAAATTGAATTAAAAAAAAATATATATATGAAGACTTATTTCCCCCGAAAGGGAAAATTTTAGCCAGTTTTTCAAACCAGAGGAAAAAAAGGACATTGAAAAACACTATACACGGGCAGGGATGTTTCTAGGGTAATGCATTAGGAGCGTGGGATTTCTGGTGTATGTATAGAGAAACCAGCAACATTCTCCAATCGTCGATGAAAGATAGCATATTAAATAGGGAAAATTGTCGAAATGAACAAAGAGAAATATCATACAAGTTATGACGAGAGATCTGATGACGGAAACAAGAGGAATGTCCACCAGAGAACTTCTGAAGCCATATCTCTGCAAATGCTCTTTGAGGCTATAGCATCTCACACATGTAAAACTCGAAACCAATACAAACGGCACTAAAATGTCTCCGACTGCGACGAGTAGAGGTGCTGACAAAACCAGAAGCGATGCTACCATTGTCAACATGAACAAAACCGTCCGAATAGCCCTCCTAATCCTCTCCAGATTTCCTTTTTCTGCAGCCATGGCTAGAATCTCCGTCGAACGCCGCCGGAAACGGAAAAAAATGTAATTTTTCTTCCCGGAATCTATTCCTCCGGTCGATCAAACAATCCAATCTCTAAGGTCATCGATCAAGTTGCGTTGCGAAAGGACTAAAGATGGAAAATGTAATGAAACCCTATCCAACGACATGGTAAGAGAAGCAATTGCATTCTCCAGCGGCTTTCCGTCCATTATTCGGCAACTAAGGCTAGCACGGTAATTAAAAATGCATAATGCTTTGACGACAGGAATCCGTTGAAGGCACTAACGGTTGGGGTTTCAAAGATCACAGAAACCAAACCAGAGGAGAGAGATTCGCTTCCTATTCTCCTTCCTTCTTTAAACTACAATGTCACAGGAGATGCACTGCGGGAGGCTGGTTTTATTATCGGATGCCTCTCTCTCTCTCTCTCTCTCCGCCTGATTTTAAAAAAAAAAAAAAAGAAAAAAAGAAAATTTACTTGGTTTATTTAACTGTGTAATTTACGAAAATCTTATGAATCTGGCTCCACTAAAAGTTACACCACACCTGTTATATACCTGGCAGCTTTTCATTTCAGAGCCCTTCTCTTTATATAAATTGCCTTCGTGTCCCCACAAAGTTAGAGTACTTTATAATTCCAGGAAGAGAGATTTGCCCTTTACCAGTTGGAAAAGGACATCACATTGAATATAAGAAAAATGAGGAAAGTAGAGTAAGTTAGATGAATAAGAAGACGGTCGTTTCGTTTCTGTTATTTTCATGGGCGGAAATCTGCCCCAATTTTCTTTTTGGGAGGGGGGGGATTGGGTAATTTCATCGGCGGGGTACTTCCCGAGAACGTGACCGTTGGATAGGGTGGGGGTGCGAGACGAGATCGTGGTCGGGACCAAAAATCTAAAAAATACGAAGGGTTCGTTCACGTCGAATCTGTTCTGCGCTGACCATGTGGGGCTCACGAGTCTGACTTGTCAGTATTAACACGTGGCGACACTCTACGACCCTCCAATGCTCCAACGTGCCTGAGAAAGAAATCGAAGGCGGAAGGCGGGAAGCCTTTTTAACGGTCAGATAATTATTTGCTTCTTTGATACTGTTACTGTATCGTACGGGGGTTTCCTAACGATCTGACGGTCGTTTCGGTAGTCGGTAACTCGGTAAGTCGGTATGTCTGTCACATGCTTCCGTCGCAAGATTTTGACGGACATGTACCGGAAACTTACTGTAGCGTCAAATTCTGACTCAGATGCCGGAAACTTACCGGCATCGGGCAACCCGATTTGCAGCCCTATGTCCATGATCCATCATCTTTAGATTCACTTTTTTTTGGTAATAGTATTTTAGATACTCAAAAAAAATCCACATTTTAGGTTAATTATGTATGATTTTTTCCAAAACAAAAATAAACTGCTACTGCAATTAAAATAATATGATTTTGTTGATGTGGTAGTTGAAAAACAAAATTACAGATATTGGCTAATGCCCCTTCAATTGATATTGATATTGGCCGCATGTTAAATTTAGACCTAACCAATCTTGTTAAACATTTTAATTTTTATTAGTTCATGATTTACAGAATGCATTCTCATGTTTAAAGTTTAATAAAGTGTACTTTGATGTTCAGTAGGACATGAATAAAAAATATCGTTAATTCATGTTTTTTGCTACATGCAAGGTTCAAATATTGGGCGTATGGATCTGTATCTTGGCTCGTTTTTTATTTTTTATTTATTTTTTTCTAGTTCAGAGGAGTTGGTTTAAGTCCGTCTATCTCTTGAACCAGGTCAAACCTCAAAAACACCCCCGTATGGGTATATAGAGAGGCCACCGATATAATATCAGTCAATACAGCCTAATACGTGTCGAAATTTTAAACCTTGGCTACACGTTTACACAATGCAGCAAATGCACAATAAAAATTTGCCTAAAATATATTAAGTTAAATTGACCAAGAGAAATTCGACAACAAAGAAAAAACCATGCATGAATCCTACAAATAATTCTACCAAAAAATCCGACAAATATGCATTTTCCTTGACTTGTGCTGCAACTCCGGTGCTACTACAAGTTTCATGGCCTATCAAAGAGATGTTTAGCATATTGCCACTTTAGCTTCTCAAAGCTGCATTTGCAAGTGGAGTTCCGACATTGTAAACCCGGACCTTAATAGACTCTCTTGGGTTATCCATGTCTCCAGCTTATTAGTCGGACTAGCAATTAATCCAGTGCAAGAAACAGTAGAGGAACCTTAGAGGTTGTTTGGTATCTATGGCGTTTATAAGATAAATGTTTTGTATTATTTTTTTACACCTCAGTTCTATTAGGTGTCATATAAGTCAAATAGTAAAAAAATCGATCTTGAAAATGAAAAACATCAAAATTAGTGTTTTTTTGATAAACAAACCACACGATTTTCAAGATAGACATTTATCAGATAAACTGTTCAACCAAATAAAATTTTGGGCATTTTTCTGTTAAACTTATCTACAATTCTCACTTGGCATGTTAGCTTGCACTTTTGAAGAAACCCAAAATTTGGGATTTCTTTTCTTTTTTGTGTGGGTGTGTGTTTCTGACCTGTCTTGACGCACCTAAAATAGACAAGAATTATCAGATATTTAAGGGCCTAACCGCCTAAAGAAAAGAAAGAATATAAAAATGAAGGCATGAACTTCCAGGCCTATGTCGATGCTTCTACTTTGAAGACCCTATTAGTTTTTCAATTAACCGTGCAATGAATGTAAATAAAACAGATTTAAGATTATTTTTTTCCTCGAGAATTCAAAAGAAATGGGCCTTTCCATTAATTAAGATGGAAGACAATAATCAATGCGAGGGAGGAATTAGGAGTGAGCCAAAAAGGATATAAAGGGAGTTTGGACAAAAGATATAAAAACGAATCATCTCGTGGTCATTCCAACTCAGGAGGCTACCCTAAATGGGTTCCACACTTGCTTACTACTTGTGTCAGTTAATGATTTTCCTTTTTGATACAAGCAAATAGTAATGGCTAATGAGCGTATGGGAGGGACCCTTATTCCTCTGTACCTTAACACAAAGTGATTTCATGTTGTGGTGGAAAGTGGGCAATGACACGCTAGAGCTTAGCTTTCGATAATGAGATCCAATTCACTTTTCTTCCTCTTGGGTTTCCTAAAGGCCATATATAGCTGCCAGCTCTAACTCCTCTAAGCTTCTAACCAAGTTTTCTTAATTTTTTGTTCTTTCTCATGTCTTTTCCTTCTTTTCTTGGTGACTTATTAGTAGGTTTCTTGTTTCAAACCAATTAATCCTCTACATTTTGGCAGCCAAATGGGTTGTCATGACCCCATATATATATATATAGGATTCATTAATAGACTGCAGTGAGAAGAAAATTTGAAATGGTGAATGAAGGAATGAAGGATAAGGTTTCACATGACTTGCGCCATTCAAGGCTGAAGAATCTGCTGACTTTTCTGAATTAATGTGAAGATTTGTCTCTTGTTTTCTTATATAAGAAAATCCACTGTCCCTGTTTATGCCAGCAATGTAGACTTTGTTAGGTACCATGGATAAGTCTGAAAATTGCTAAAATGCTGCATGTGATCTAAGAGCTGCTATTGTCTGTATTAACGTTGCTGCAAGGACTTGACTCCTGCATGGTCTGCTGCTATTTAGGGAATGAAGTGCCTCCACTCATTTGGGCAGCTATTTGCAGAATCGACATCTATCAACTTAATTTAATAGCAATTTGGGGTATGGCAAAAATGTGAGACAAAGAATCAGTTATATAGGGCTTAGTAATTTGATTTCAACAGATGAAGATTGGAAAAAGAAAATCATTGTTAAAATATAAGGAGCTTTAAATTATTGTCTTGGGATACTTAGTTGCTGCTTCACAGGTTGAAAACAATTTGTTGTATTTTATATGCAAGAGGGAGTATATCTTATTCAATTAATGTTTTTCTTACCAATAAAATATAAACTTTTGTTTTATAATTTATAGAACACACACATATGGTGAAACATTCAGCCTTAGTACCACCATAAGTATAACAGTACCAAGTTTATTTGAGACAACTAGTTTATGTTGTGGATCTCATGTATGGGATCTGCTAGACCAAAAAACAGCTTGATTTGATGCCTTTAATTATTAAATGGATTGTTTCATAGAGAATACAATCCATTTAAGGAGAAGCAATTTATTGCAAATTGCAAGTTGAAGGGGCCAGGAGTAAAGCAAAAAGGACATGGATCGTTGCCAAATGATTTAAGTGCTCATAATTTAACAACCGATATGACATTAAACAGATTCGAATGACAAAATAGGATTCATGTAACTGATTTATTTAATTGGGATAAGGCTTAAATGATGATAATCTCCTAGATAATACAATAATTCTTGTTTCCCAACCATTCAAAACAACTTAATCTTGTAGTTGGTCCAGTTAGATTGTTTTTAATTAATTATTATAGACAAAATCTTCAGTATATAGATAATAAACTGAACATGTTGCGTTAGTGAGAATGTGTGGCATCTAAATTATATATGTTAATTAGTTCAAAGACTATCTAATAATGCAATGGCATATTTGAGGTTCTTTTAAAAACTGGAAAACAATCAACGACTTTTTCACATAACTATTAATCAACTTTTCAGTCCTCAACCTGAACACAAACCTACCTCGGTTCAACTGACTTTTGGTTAGGATGGGGATAACTTAGCTAGGGTGAAATCAGTTGCTAGAAAGAAATTAAGTAAAGCCTCATAAAGCTTAAAATCTATTTACTAACAGAGAATCTGGTTAAGGGTGATCATTCGATCTATTCGGTTAAAAATCGAATCAAATAAATCAAATTTTTTAAAATCGAAATACTAAAATGAAAACCAAAACCGATTTTTAATAAAATCGAAATTAACCGAATCAAAATTTTCTGTTCAGTTTTTGGTTATTTCAGTTAAAAACCGAATTTAGTTATTATTATATATTATAACCTATAATATATATATTATTATAATATATTATAAAATTTAATTTCATTATAATAGATTATATATAATATATTAATATATAGGTATATAGCATATTATATATTGTATATTATATATTATATATTATATATTATATAATAAATTTTAGCATATTCGGTTTTTCGATTAACCAAATTTCTAAATCTGAAAATCGAAATCGAAAACTAAAATTATTAAAAACCAAATTTCTCAAAAACCAAAATCGAAAATTTCGATATAATACGCACCCCTAAGTCTGGGTGTCAATTGAAGTGAATTATTTGATTGTCATTTTAATTTATATTTTAAAGAATAATTTCATCATCTAAAATGGATGCATTGCCACCTCACCCATTAAAGTTTTGAGATAAATTCATCCCAAATTTTCACGAAAGATCAAGTCATTTCCATTTTGTCTTCAACAACTGGAAGTGGATTCATTCATATGCCAGAAGCCAGATATTATATATTCAAACCACGGTCTGAATGAACTGCATGCATGCCTCATCAATTTTTATGTCTGGAAAGATAAAGGTTGATCAGATTCCCTCACTTATTTTCTTCCAAAGAAAGGGAAAAAAAAAGAAATAATGACTCAATGTTTTGAGCTATGTCGATTGTCTTTGTTTTCATGTAGGGAGAGTAGGAGATTCCTGGGTTATATATAGGCCGGGGACCTGTAAATTGCGACCTTGTATAAGTTGTCAGTGGTTGCATGTTTTCAGAACCAGAGAAACCAGACCTCCCCCACTTGACACATGCATGCAATTTCTTCTTTTCTGTACATTTTGTTTTTCCTTTTCATTTGTCCTTTTTATAAAACCTCTTACAGACTGTTATTTCGCAGTCGAGAGGAAGCGGTAGAAGAAACACGGGTGTGATCTGTTTGAATCTGATATTGTGGTCCAAAGTCCAAATTATTCTAGAAATTAGAGAATGAAGAGACCGTTCGTTCCATTTAACAGTAGTCAATCTCGAAACCCAAGATATGATCGCTCCTTTCTTTTCATATAAAGAAGATAGTTTATACGAAGTGAAGTCAATTTACCATTTCATTAGATCGAAAACCTTAAAATACAAGAACAAAGCTGCTGCTGCTGCTGCTGCACGATGCATGGCGTTGTAGAATGCAGAAACCAAAAGCTAATATATTATATTGTAGCTATTTTGAAGTTTGAACCCTGAAGAAAATCATACGGGACTTCGAATCTCCTTTCCAATAATTTTGTCCACGTCTACCCACAACACACTACTCCAGTGCATTGAGGGCAGGATATCCGAACTATTCGTCATTGTATCATCAGCTACCGAGTGAATCAGCAGTTGTCACAACTGACGTGGCATAAATTTTTCGTACTTAACACACACTAACTTTTCAGTTTTCAACTAGGTGGTAATAGCGGGATTGAATTTGCATCTGGGTCTATCCAACTAGCATACCAACCGAACCACCATTTTGTTGGTACGTGGCATAATTCATGACCAAATGACATCTATTCAACATAGGACACCTGTCAAATCTGAACACAAAACGGAGGTTGCCATCTTGTATTATGAGATGTACCGCTGCAGTGTACAGTGGATAGGGCGTGGGCAACAAAATAGGCAGAGAAAACTGAAAAAATTAGTAGGAAATCTGGGTTCGAATAGACATTATCGGGAAAAACGCGACCAACAAAATGGGTAAAATATAAAGACACCCTTGTACTAATACCCCTCTGATTTCTTTTTGATAAATAATACCCCTCTGAATTTTTATTTGCAACAAAGCCAAACCTTCACTTGGACCCTAGGTGACTTTACCCGCCGAGAACACATAGATTAAATTCTTTACTAACTATCGAGTTCATTATGTGAGTATATCCCTTTCACTTAACACCCCCCCCCCTACTGGCTGATATTGCTATTTTTGGCTCAGTTTGGAAGGAGTATATAAATGCAAAGTGAGCTTTTTAATTTATATGTATTTATATTCTCAAGGTTTTTTAAAATTGACCTGGACAACGAATTTGTGAAGGGTCCGGTTCTTGGGTTGAACAGTCTGAACGTTCGAATTGAATGAATGATTCGTTCTGATAAAAAATAAATAAATAAAAAACCGGTCAAACTGTTAAACGATTTAAACGGCTCAACCACTCAGGTCAGTGGTTTATTGACCAAATCAATGATTTTGGGGGAAATAATGGTTCGGTTCTGGAGTAAAACGGAACTGATCATCTTCCTGATTTTTTTGGTCTGACCGTCCGATCTGGTTCGATTTTGAAAACCATGTATATTGTACATATTTATATTTATACATTTTCTAAACTAAGATGGTGTTTGGAAGCGTGGGCGTTTATTGGGACCGATTTTCAAGAAAAAACGTTCATGCTTCCAAGACTTGCTTTTCACAAAAATAAACGCTTTAATTTTGTTTGAGAGTGTTTCTGCCATGCAAACAGTAACAACACTATGCTGTTTGGTATAGTGATTTTTATCACCGTTTTTCTTGTATGTGATGATAGGTAAGCACCACATAGGATACATGTAATCGCCAATTAATCAACCGTTTGGGAAAACAGTTCACCAATGCATGAAACGCCAAATTCGATGGTGTCCCAATTTATGAGACATGCCCAATTTTTCAATAAACGCTTGAACAAAATAATAAAATATATGGGCATTTGTTAAAATATCTATGTAGATCCGACGTAGCACCGTTTTTTTGAAAAACGGTCACCATTCCAAACATCCCCTAATTGAGCACACTTAGGCCAGTTATATTTTGTGATAAAGCCCCCGGAACACTGGATTCCAACAATTTGGTCGGGCCATTAGCATTCCATTGCTTAACTTGGTAGAATATTTCATTAAACATTTATTAAACCCAGTTTTTCATTTTTCTTTCAACTTTCTTTAATAAAGTTCATTTGGAAAAGACGTTGAGAATGATAAGAAGTAGATCCAATTAATTCGGTTCACACACTAGTAGATCTTAAGTCTGCACATTTATTCAGCATTCCTTTTATATATAATTTGAAAATCGAAGATGGTTTGGAATGGTAGGCCATCTTTCAAAAAAAAAAAAAAAATTCTCATCATAAAAGAAGGGATATAGAACTGGAATCAATATACAGTGGTCCCTTTAATTTAATTTGGCCCTCTGTTCCACCGACCATCCTGCTTTGAACCCTTCCAAAAACATCTGGAAGATGGGCCCATCCTTCTTGGATTTCTTTTGCTAGATTTAAAAATTAAACAAAAAAAGACTGTTTCACAAAAAAACAACAGATTTGATTTCAAAAAACAAAGAAAAGAAGAAAATAATACATTTAAACAACTTTTAATTTAGTTTTGCCGCCAGTAGGTTCAACTTTCAATTTTCAACATTCATACAAGATTAAAATATTTACATTTTTTTAATTGGCCAACATGATGGGTTTTTTTCACTATTTATTAATTAATTATAATAGTTAAAAATTTTTTTGGTAAACAATAATATTTAACAATTAAGTATATGATATGGTACCTAACACTCAAATCATAAACAAATGGCTTATTCCACCCGGAATCTGTGGGCAAGCTGTGAAGTAGCATTGATTAGAAGATTTTATCCATAAAATTAATTTAGGGCTAAACAAAACTTGGATCATTAAAAAGGGTTTTAACTTAACTATATATTTAAATATTTAATTGCAGTACAAGCACTGCGGCCTTAAGGCTCAGTTTGGAAGGAGTATAAAAACAAATATGTAGAGTGTAAAATCTTGAATTTGTATTATTTTGTGTGTATTTATATTTGTATTCTTCTCAAATTAAGCCTGAAGGGGAATTTTAGGGTTGAAGCAAGTACCCAATGAATGTAAAATTGCCGTTTTGCGTTTGAATGATTGACATTTACAAGACCAACCCCATCAAACTATCAATTGGTTGGTTGATAAGGCCTCCTGCTGGTTGTAGGGAAGACCATGGTTTTTGAAAACGAATGGGTGATTGAATCGGTCAGGGGTTTGGTTACTGGTTCGAGTGGTCCGATCATTCAACCCGAATGATCGGCTCATTTTGACAAAAAAAATTAAAAAACAGTCAAAACTATTCGAACGGTTCAAACAATTAACTGGCCAGTTCAGTGGTTAGCTGACCAAAATCAACGGTTTTGAAGGAAAAAACAGTTTTGGAGGAAAACGGAACCGGTCATGGATTGGGGGCGGGGGGTCATGGGTTGGAGGATTGGCTACCCCCTATTGCGTAGGAGTTAAGATCTGCTACTCAGAATGCGCCTCACATTATGTTTCAGTCATGAATTGAAAACATGTCCTCATAAGCATCTCTTCCGAGGTCCTTGTGAGGCGTTCTCTATGAGGAGAAAAGTTAAGCTGATGTGATTGAACTTTGAAGGGAAATTGCAGAAATTGAGAGTACTTCATTCTCATCCTTCAATATTCTTGTCTACTAACTTGTTACTCAAGGTTTTTAAAACCGAATTTCTAGGTCCGGTTCTCGGGTCGAATGGACAGAAGGACAGCCCATTTTGACAAAAAAATAAAAAAGTAAAAAACGACCAAAAAAACCAATGTTTGGGTCAACAGTTTGACTGCCCAGGTCATCAGTTCACTGACCAAGGTGGCATTCGGAACTGTGTATATCTCGTGGACGGGACCGTTTTACAGGATTTAGTCTCGTTCGGTTGGGTGTGGACGGGACCGGTCCACGTCACACCCCAATATAGCGTGGACCACTCCCGTCCACACCCCAAAATCTCGTAAACAATAAAAAATCATGGTTTGGTCCCTTCCACGATTGATTGTTGATCATGTGCTTCACTACTCTTTCTGAAACCCTACACATTACCGTTGAAAAATAATATTTTTCAATGTTACTTAATATTGTTTTATAAAATATTAATTTTATAATTTTATAATTTTTAATATTTTCATCAATAAAGTAATACATATTTTTTTTAATGTTTTCATCAATAAAATAATATATTTTTTTTAATTTTAATATTGCTTTATAAAAAATTAATATTTATTGATTAATATTAATTCATTGATGCATTTTTTAAAATATCTATCATACAAAATGCAAAAATAGACATTTATGATTAATTGTGTATTTCATTCATAAAATGTACATAAGATACATGAAATAAACGGTTTTTTACCAAAAGCTGTGGGTGTGAACTGGTCCAATCCACACAGTTGATCCACAATTCAGAATAACTGTGGACTGTGGTGTGGTGTGGATTGATCCTTGTCATAGGGTGTGGTGTGAATCAGTCCATACCTACCAATTTTTCATCTACAGTACAGAACACCCTCCAAATCAACGGTTTTTTACCAAAAGCAATTCTTGACTGAAACGGAACTGGCTAGATGACCAGTTCCTGGCTTTTCCGGTCCAACGATCCAATCCTGTCCAGTTTTGAAAACATTATTGTTACTAATCACTCCATATGATGTGTTTGTTTTCTCCACGAAGCTTGCCTTCCAATAAAGAATATTAAATGGTACCTAAAACAAGGGAGTAGACCTTCTTGGCTTATACCGCTTCTTCTTAATTAGTAGCCCTGTGACCTAATTTTGGTCAGGCATTAGTCCCAAGATAACCAAATTCCAAAGGCGACTGCTACACATGATTCCAGGCTCATTTTCAAGTTGGTCCCAGTAAACAGGGATGGATTTGGAACCACTTTTGCTAAAAAACATCTCTTTCATTTTATTTATAACAAATTGTCTGTACCGTAGCCTTGGAAGTTGGAACTAGTATATTTATATTATCAAATTCCATTCATCATTTCATCTGTATTCACAGTTTCACACCTGAAGCATCTACTGCATTAAACAAAAATCTAATATTGCCAATTTGGTGACATTAAAAAGCTTTTTTGGTTAGTTTTCCAACAACCAAAACAATCCAGTTAGAAATGGCCAAAAGCTGAATACGATCTCTATGTAAATCAATATTTCAGTTCTTTGGAATCATTTGTATGGATTATGACGGAACACGTTTCTATTAATCAGAGAATGCTACAAAAATTAATACACACAAACAAATATTGTCTGCAGACTTTTTTTTTATTTTTAGCTTTGAGAAAGTTTCATATTCAATCTATTATTATTGATTTTTCTTTTCTTTTCTTTTTTGTCTTTTCTCTTTGTAGATAGTACGTTTGTGAGTCTTCTTCCTGAAAGAAACTAAACATAAATATCAAGACATCTGAGAAAGGATTTCCATAAAAAAACAATAAAAAACAGAGAGCATCTGATAAAAGCTCTTTATACATCGGAATCTTAGTACTCCATACTCTTGAATGCGAAAGGTTGTGTAAGGATTCAGGGGATGGGGGAATGTGAGTGGAAAATGTGGGACGGAAGTACTAATGGAGTAGAGTCTATTAGCTTTGCAAACCCGGCAGAAGGTCCACTTCCCCTCCACTATAGAACCAAATAGAAAAATGGGTTAGGTAGCAGAGCCACTGTGGAACCAATCTAAGCACCGCTTATAACAACATTAGATAACAGTTGAATTGGTTGAATTGAATTGCTTATCAGTTTGACCTTAGTAAGTGAATGAACAGTTAGCTTAGGTAGGTGCCAATTGCTACGAGTCATCGCTCGGTTGGTTGAAAATTAGATTCTGTTTCAAAATAAAATTGATAGAAAAATTTTCAACTGTAATATGTCAGTTATATTTTTACATCTAAAAATCTTTTATGCTCAGTTCAGTTTGGAAAGACTAAAAATACACATATGTACAGTGCAAAATCATGGTTTTGAAAACCAGATCAGACCGGATGGTCAGACCACTTGACCTGGGAACTAATCAGGCAACTGTTTCCGTTTCACCCTATAACCACTTCTGGGCCAAAAACCGTTGATTTGGTCAGCAACTCGTTGACGCAGGTGGTTGAACTGTCAACCCGTTGACCTGGATAATGATTTTTGGTTATTTTTTGTTTTGATTTCTTTTTTTAAATCAGAATGGGTCATTCATTCAAACCAGACAGTTGGACTGTTTGACCCAAGAACCGATCCCCAAAACGGCTCCATGTCCAATCCAGTTTTTAAAACCTTGGTGCAAATACATACAAAATACAAGATTTTACACTCTACATATTTGCATTTGTACTCCTTCCAAACTAAACAGGGCAAAAAATTTGTTTCCATTACAATTAACATCGCAACAAATTAGAGGGGCAGAAGATGAAGTTTTACCATAGGGAGACGTAGCTTAACTATCTCATTCTAAAAAAATTCTCTCTGTTTTACTTTGATGGGGCAATTACCTTGGGAATGAAATTTAATCTCAATACTAATAATAAACTTCAATTGAAATGGGAGCTTATTTGACTCCAAGAAAGTATTTCCCATAGGTCTTTTGGGTGGGCAATTAAGGATCTATTTGCATTTGCACTGCTGCACTCTTCCCAAACGAAGCCTAAAGGGCTATTCTCCCATGTGAAGATATCAAAACCATCTGCTTTTAGCCTTTTAAAACAAAGGGTAAAATACTTAGTCTTATACATTTCTGATAAGTACTTAAACCTCCCCTCATCTTTAAATGTTGCAAAGACCAACATTACCCTACTGATGAGGGCGGATTTGGCCCTCCAATGACATCGTGACACGCAGCATCTCATAACAACTAGGTGACACCCGGAACCACTTAGGTAACAACTTAGCCAAGATGATGGTGTCCCAAACTGGCGACCTGGCACAGGCGCCAACCTGGCGACCTGGTGACCTGGCAACCTAGCACAGGCACCAACCTAGTGACCTGGCAACCTGGCACAAGCGCCAACCTGGAGACCTGGCACTGACGCCGACCTGGCGACCAGCCTTTATGCCGAACTAGCGACCTCAACCACAACTCAGGTCAGCTAGAAGCACCTCGTCTAGGGCTGACCTGCAACACCTCGTCACTGGCCGAAGTGACCTCGATGCAAGGAGCGACCTCCCTCGAGGGCGTGCCGGCCTGACTGAGGTCCAGGTGGCGACTTGTGAAACGTGCTCGCTGACAAATTTGTCACGCATATCCCAACATTCCCACGATCCTTGGAAGTTGGCCCACATGCCGAACGATCCAGAGGGTGGTCAACGTGCATAGCGGTTACCTCCATGAATCTCGAACCACTTAGACGACCTCGCAGAAATCTCGGATATGGTGCGTGAAGCCTACGCCAAACAATGCCTATATAAAGGCACCAACCCCAATGGCAAGGAGGTGAGTAAAAAAGTAAGCAAGTAGGCAAATTCTAGCTCTCATACTTTGTGATTTTTAGCTCGCAGTCTACTATGAGAGTACTGACTTAAGCATCAGAGCGACCTCACCGGATTAGCCACCCCGGGTCCTCTGACATTTGGTTCCTTGAAGGTCTCTAAAGAGCAACGAAGCTCATCAATCCAGCTCGCCGCCTGGTCAGCCTGGCACCTCACAGGCAACCCTGCACTTGGTCAGCCTGGCGCCTCACAGGTAGCTCGCCACCTGGTCAGCCTGGCACCTCATAGGCAACTCGGCACCTCACAGGTAGCCCTGCACCTAGTCAGCCCGGCGCCTCACAGGCAGCTCGCCACCTGGTCATCCTGGCACCTCACAAGCAGCCCTGCACCTGGTCAACCCGGCGCCTCACAGGCAGCTCGCCACCTGGTCAGTCTGGCATCTCACAGGCAGCTCAGCACCTCACAAACAACCCTACACCTAGTCAGCCCAACGCCTCACAGGCAGCTCGCCACCTGGTCAGCCTGGCACCTCACAGGCAACTCAGCACCTCACAGGAAACCCTGCACCTAGTCAGCCTGGTGCCTCACAGGCAGCTCGCCACCTGGTCAACCTGGCACCTCACAGGCAACCCTACACCCGGTCATCCCGGCGCCTCACAGGCAGCTCGCCACCTGGTCAGCCCAGCACCTCACAGGCAGCTCGGCACTATAGTCAGCTCGCCATCTAGCCTGCCCAATTCGACTCAGCTCGGCAGCCAAAGTTCTCCACTTCGGCCTGAGTCATCAACCACTTGGAAGCAAACCAAATGACAAGGTAGATAGCCAAAAGATTGATACATGACCAAAAATCAATTCATCACCTACTATGACTATTAACCATTCTTGCTTAGTTTTCTATTCTCCAAGCTTCGCCCAACTCACTCTTCTCAAGGATTCTGCAAAATAAAAACCCCTACGTGCAAACAACAAAAAAAGACTACGCTAAACCAGTATAAGGATATTTTGGTCCAAAAACAAATGATTCATGGGTAATTTGGGTATTTGAAAAGTTAAGAGAGGTTTAAGTATTTATCAAAAACATCAGGAGAGGCATAAGTATTTTGCCCTAAAACAAATTCGTTTTTAAAACCAAAACACAGAAAATGTGGACTATAAAACATCCCTGGCTTTTCAACCATTTTCTTTTTTTGATAAAAAGAGTTCACCCGAAACTATCTCAAAGAATTGAAACCACCAATCACCAGAGAAGCAGGCTCTGGCCTGTGGAGCGTGGTTATCAGGTTAGTAACCTAGTTGAGCCCCAGGCTTCCCAGCCTGTCTTGGGACCACAAGGGGCCAAGCTGAGCCCTGACCTCACCTGTCATGGACCGAGGGATGGCTCATTGTCAGTCAAGATAAAACCAATTGGCTGTAGTGCTGTACCATGAACTTTGGCAGACTTCAGTGTATCTTTGAATGAAGATTTGAAGCCCACAACCAGTTTAAGTTTCCAAGGACCCCAGCCCAGCCATGGAGGATGTATGGACTCCATTGCATGTCAACAACAAAAAATCACACAAAACTTTACATGGGAATTACTAGAATCCTACTCCCTAGCCCATGTCAATAAAGTATTGGGGCCAAAATCCATTCATAAATTAAAGAAAAGGCCAGTCCTATATTCCTATTACATTGACCGAATTCAGGATGCTCTTTGACTATAATCAATGGCAGCGCATCAGAACGTCATTGCCTTGAGGCTTGAGGGACAGGATGAAACCTATGAAGAAAAAGCAAAATGAAAAGAAGGTAAAGTAACTAACTGCATCGGGACCTTAGCAGATCCTACAAAAAGGTAAGAAAAGTCATAACACCTTTACTAGGGGTGTTCGTGGTCTGATGGCTTGGTCTAGTTTGGACCAAACCAGAAAATTAGGGTTTAAGAAATTTTCAGGACAGGACCAAATCGTTTTAGTATAGAAATCAGACCAGACTAGACCACTTTATTACAGTCTGGTTCAGTTTTTAATACAGTTTGGGACTATTCTATTGGGCTTAACCCAATTAGAAATCCGAAATATGACATATATACCTGCATAAATAACAAACATAATTCAAATATCAATTCAAGTGTTAACAAATGTCACCCGTTATTGTCATATAAATTAAATTCACAACTTCTCAAACATAAACGGGTCCTTGATCATCAAATTACAAGTTCAAAATTAAAACAAACAATAATAATATAGGAAATACAACAATATGTCTTTGAAATGTAGAGCAACATTGAAAAAAAGTACAGTCCTGATCAACTCTTGATGCAAAATTTTAAAATTTTCCAGATCAAGATCAAACCAAGCTGTCATCCGAAATTTCAGTTTGGTTTGGTCCAATTTGGCGGTTTGGATCACAAATAAAAAGGGAGGTTCACCCACAGTGTTAGATGGGGTTGGGTTGGTGAGGGTGCCTTAATTGGTCTTGGTGGTGTTGGGCAAAGAAGTTGTTTGTCCCAAAGTCACAACAGTAGGTGGCTCACATTTCACAGTCGGGTCACTAAGTTAGGTCATAGGTTAGGGGTGCAAATTGGGTTGGCCCGAATAAACAGTCGGGCTTGGGCTTATTAGGTTCCTCCTTTTGAGATAGACTTTACATAACCATATGTATATTCTTATTGAATTTCTCAATTTCTTACCACAAAGTGCTACCAGGCAAAAGCATCCATGATCCATTGCCTCTACCTTTCTCACATTTCAGTATTTTCACTGCCCCACCAAACCATTGAAAAGAAAAAAAAAAAATCACAAGCAGTTTCCCTGCAACTGCAAGCACCCAAAAAAGGTCTCACTATGAGATGTCAACATATTCCGCCCTTTTGGCTTTGGCTGTCTGCTGAAGTGCCAGGGTGTTTCCACATGGCACATCCTTCATGTGCCGTATGTCGTTGTCATCATCCCTCACATATACCCTAAGCCTTCCTCCACACTTCTCCCCGTGCTAGCCTTCTACCTTCAATGGCCACCACTATAGCACTACAGTCCCCAACCTCAGACCCATCAGATTTACATTCTAAAAAAGCGAAATGAGAAAATCTCATTCCCTATGAGAGATATTCTTAATGTGCGAAGGGGATCAACTGTGAGGCATGCTTTTGTGGGGATTTGAAAGGGGCAAGACGGATGAGAAATGCAGTTGTGCACATCCATGACCGTCTTGAGTATGGTCTAGCGACTCTAGCCTCATAGATAAGTGGGCATGGAAGGACATACTGGACAAAGCTTCATTACCAAGCTCCTCCAACTGAATAAAGCTAGCTTAATTTGTGAGGTCAAGGCAGAGGAGCTTAAGCATGCTAGTAGTCTTTCTTAGGCTGCAGTCAATGGCTAAAATCTCGGTCTCACAAGCATATTAGAATATGGGTTAGAGTCTGAGAATGGCAACTTGGTTGGGGAAAAAAAAGAAATGATGAAGGCTAGCTAGGCCTGTATCCAAATCCACTCTTCCCAAGACCCCAATAGTCATAGGCAGGCCAACGTTGGGCCATGGCCCCTTATAGGCTGTCAGCTGGTACTTGGTTTGGGGGTCCAAATTGAGTCTACATACATGTCCCTTCTCCTTATCATCTGTTAATGGGTAAATTTGAGTCCAAAACACTTGTCAAGCGTGATCCTTATTTTAAGGATTTATTTCCCTTTTGCAGTTAAAAAAACTCATTATTTATAGAGACATTTTAACTATAAAAAGGAAAAAAAGTCGAGGAATGTCAAAAATGCAGCCTAAATAGATAAATGGGATTTTGTTTTGCAAATTAGGCTATTGGCTTGAGTAATCTGTAGACGTATTCAAGCGACGGAAAACACATGTTATGATGTTATCAAAATCTAACAAGTAAAATCCTGCCGGAGAAGGGAAGGCGACTGGGTTTGGTTCTCCGCCTCTCCGGTCCGGCACTATCTAACCGATGAACCTGATAATCACCTTAAGCCCTCTTCCCAAATCCCTACTCCGGCCGGGGCCCATGAGCCAGCCT
Organism: Nelumbo nucifera; assembly: GCF_055504915.1. NCBI lineage: Eukaryota > Viridiplantae > Streptophyta > Magnoliopsida > Proteales > Nelumbonaceae > Nelumbo > Nelumbo nucifera. Next base: position 13,135,620 of record NC_142656.1, on the reverse strand, counting down.
AGTATTGAATATTGATTGCCTTCTCTGTCTCAGACTCTCAGGTAGTACAATTCTGGGTTCTGTTCTGCTGCCCATCATATATTTGCGAAATATCCTGTATACCCTTGAAGGAATCATATCTAACTAGTTCTCTCCATCAGTATGGGTGGGTTCAATAGGTGCCCCTCCTCCCATTCCCAACCATAAATTTCTCTCTCAGCTCTACCCCACTCCCACTCCGACTCCTTTTCACTGAAGCATTGCCTCACAAATACAAATGATTGTGCCTTTCTGGTCCAACATCCAACTAAGCATAGCAAATTGCAAAGAGCCAAAGAGGTTGTTGCATAGCCAGCAGCCACCACGTGCAGCGAGGCAGAGTGGCATGTAAGTTCCATTTGGTGGCATTGTGCACTCCACACTCTGCACGCGGTTGTCCCTATGCTTGCATGAGTCTAACACCTGCCTCCGCTATTTAACCACCATTCACATTCCATATCACACCATCAAAACCCCATTTCTTCCATTTTACAAAAGAAAAGCTCCAAAGCTCCTCTAGCTCCTTCATTTCCTCTTCTCACTTCTCCAGTGAGAGAGGAGAGATGGTTCCTATTTCCATTAGTAGCACATGGTACAGGAGACATGGTGACGATGATGATGATGACGACGGCGGATATGACTATGCTCCTGCAGCATCAATGGAAGGAAATGGTGAGGATGGTGATGTGGATTACAGCTATGCCTGTGATGCATCCATGGAGGCTGATGGTGATGATGACGATGATGATGGTGGTTATGATTATGCTCCAGCTGCATGAATAGAGCAAGACTCACAACTAATGCTATAGTCTTTGGTGTAGAAAAAGGTCATAATCTAAGCTTTTAATGCATGCTGAGGCTGAGGAGGAAATCTAAGGCCATACATTTCTGGGTCTTGATTTTTTTTTTCTTCCCCTGAAATGTTGCTCAGTCAAAATGTGGGTCTAATGGTGATTAATATTTCTAGTTTAGAAAACATGGGGGGCCCTTGGGTGCAGATTACTAAAGCGGTATAATAGTGTCTGAATTCTGAAGTCTATTATATTTAGAGTGTTTAGAAAGAGTCCAATAAGGCTTCTGAGGTATAATATAAAATTTATTTTATGTGGTTTAATTAAAGTCACTATCTACTAGTTTAATGGCACATACATGCAATTACTCCAAGTGATAGATTACTATCATCTCCATCTCCATTTGAGCAATTGATTACTTGACGAGTCATGCAACTCCCAACTCGTTAAATAGTTTACTCAGATTATTATCTTTTCATCTATCTGTTGCATCTTTATGAATCGTTTGGTTACCGAGAAAGGGTGAGATGAGACGGGATGGGAAAGGAAGAGATGAGAAATGAAAATTTATTTTTCTCAATTTTGTCACTTGTGTTTGGTTGCTGAGACTAGTTATCCTACGAAAATTAAAAAATTCCCATAGCATAAGAACATTGCCACATGTCATGCTGACACAGTACAATTAAAAAACTCCCATATATTAATAATTAACATAATAATTCCATCAAACACAAATATGTGATAAGTTGATTTCCTAGATTCATAAGGTACCCCCCTAAGCTGCATGACACCTAGATTCTATGAGAAATATTACCACTTTACCAGTCATGCATGACACCTTGTATAAATGGAGATCAATATAACACCGGTGACGACTGTTTATATCCGAGTGGAAAAGGGAGGCTCAAAAAACCTTCAGTCAGGAGAAGCGATTCCCAATGGAGGTATGAGGCTCTTGCAGCAAGGTGAAAAGAAAAGTTGAATATAAATCTAAAAAAGGTCATATATTCTAATTTGAACCTTCCTACCGATGCTAATTAATGTAGATTGGATCGTATGTTGAAATATTAGGATAATGAATTTATGCCGTGATAAATTTTTTTTTTTTCTATGTCATAAATAAAAGTCTCGTCTTCATGTTGACATAGTGCCTCAAAAATGAGTTAATTTCTTGAAAATCAACATATTTGTGCGAAATTATATATTAGGATAATGAATTTATGTGGTGCTGCAATTTTTTTTTTCTTTTTTTCTTTATGTGATAAATAAAAGTTTTATTTCTTGAAAATGAAATGCCGGGATCTGGCCTTTCTTGTTGATCTTGTACTCAAAAAATATGATGTAATAACTTCATTGCAAGTAGTGTTTGTTCCCCCATTTTATTTCAAAGAATCTACTTTCCACTACTAATATTCAATAAAGTTGAAGCCTCTTTTTTCATATTGAAACAAGCATAATTCCTAATAAATTCTTTCACTTTATTTTAGTAGTCAAAATAAGTGATTTTGCAAAATTTCGCTTTCTCAAGCTCAATTTTAACAATGTTTTGTTTGGTATTGGTGCCAGGCTTTCAGCTATATTGAGAGCATCTGATATTAATGATTTGATTTTCTATTTTATGGGCTTTAATTTTTCGACCAACTTCATGGAGGCTTATTTTAGAATCACATTCAATGTGAATAATGCAAGACAACCTAGTATACTCTGTCAATAATCAAATAAGGATATATTAAGCTTTTTATTACTAGATATTTGTCCATCACATTTCCTTACAAAAGAACGATAACCACTTTTTTTTTGGCACGGAATTTTCTCATTATGATCTCATCCATTCCTAAGGATTCTTTTTAGGGGTGTTCACGGGTCTGGTTGGATTGGTCTGAGGCATTTTTTTCAACTGACCCGACTTAATCGGTTTACTTATTGACTAAACCGAAACCAATTGAGTCTGAAGCAAAACCGACCTAAACATGAAAGGTTGGTTTGGGTCGATTTATTGGTATATATATTAAACTAAAATATCTATTTATATTTAATTGTATTTGTTTTTAGTTTTTATGCAAAACCAAAATATATATTTAAATCAAATAGTTTTTTATGCAAAACTGATTTTTTTGTCAATATATATTTAAATTTATACAATACTGAATTAAATATTGTACCATTTTATTATATTTGTATTGATTTTACGTTTTTAGTTTTTATCATAAATAACCAGTTTTTTTCAAAATTTAAACAAGGATAGGGACTAATTAATAATTACCGAAAATATAGGATTGATTCGGTTTTGGTTTTCGTATGACTAACTCGAATTGGATAAAGCCGATTTGATCGATTTGACATTTAATGTGAACATCCCTTATTCTTTTGAAATCATGTTATTCAACCAACATTTCGTAAGTAATTATGAAATTTCCATACATGCATGTCTAGTTGTTGAGCACTTGAAAAGTAAATGATTTATTGCTATGCCTGGCCCAGCTCATCCCAAACTTGAACAAACTTATAGGTGCGCATGGGCTATAATATGGTATACAAACCCAAATCCCCAATCCCCACACCAAGCGCTAAGCCCCAAATAATAGGTTGGACCTGGCAACTGGCTGCCACCCCAACTTTATTCTTTCATCCATGAAAAAGGAATGTAGTAGGGAGCCGATGCATGGGCTAGACCAACTATATCCAGCCACTAGTCTATAGCCACATCTCCTGCTCAAAAGTTGGGATTAATTTCCTGCCTTTTGTTAGGATTGGAGGATTTGGGGTAAAGGGGTTGGACCATCCATTCGGAGGTTCTGTATCCCATTTGCTTTGAAATAGTTAATAGGGAAAATTACTTAAAGCCTTCTTTGCACTCATGAAAATGGGATGGAATTTCCACTATTTTTTCGATTAAATATCTCCTATCACAAAATTTCCATTAAAACATAAAGGGAAAATTACTTAAATTTTCCTTGTACCTTTTATATTGGGCTAAATTTTCATGTTTAATGTTTTCCAGAAACAGGTTTAGACATCCCATTTTACAGAAACACAAAGAAATATGTTATTAACATAAAAACCCTTTCATTAAATGATGAAAGATGTTTCTATAAAATTTTAAGTTCCCAAAGTAACCTTGTGTATGAAATGTCAACTCTGTAGCTTATTTATAAAAAAGACCTTATTTACCAAAATCACCAAAAAGAAAACCTCAACTGAAAGGAGGACATCTTGGTATCAATCACATATAAGTTTGCAATAGAAGAGTATTTTTGAATTTATGGAACTTTGCAAGAATCATGTTATGCCATTCAATTAACTAATGTGGCAGATATCAAAGGAAAGAAGTTTGTCCTAGACAACCATATGTAATATATTCATCAACAAAAAACAAACATATGTATAAGGAATGTTTAGACCTGCTTCTGAAAAGCAAGGAAAGTTTCAATCAATTTAAAAAAGATATATATACGCCCCGTTCGCTCTTCAGTAAGTTATTTACCTATCCATGTTCTTTTATTTTTCAAATAAATGATATAATGAGCATTTTATTTAGGGCTGTTCATGGGTCGGATTGAGTCAGTTTATTGTGGTTTTTCCAACCGACCCGACCTGGTCGGGTTACCTGACATAGAAACCGAAACCGACCTGGTCGATTTGAGTCGGGTTGGGTCGGTTTCGGTTCTAAGTTCATCACTGTGATAAAATCTTGCTAATTTTAAAAACAGTCATAAATTGAACATCATTTCAACCATCTCCCATGATAAAATTTAAATGAAAAGTTAATCACAAAAGTTGTTCATTAATCACTATTCACTAATCCAAAGTTTCTTGCAACCATTCAAAAACTAGGTGGCCTAATGGGCTTTGGAACTTCATGTTTGAACTAGGAACTAAGTCGGTTCGGTTCGGGTTGGTTTTGGTTTTCTTGTGTGAAAACTGAAACCGACCCGAATCATCGGTTTAAGAATTTGCACAACCCGAAACCGACCCGTGCTGATGAAAACCCGGACGACTTGGGTTGGGTCGGTCCGGGTTGGTCAATTTGGTCGGGTTGGGCCTTCTTATGAACAACCCTAATTTTAGTCATAAAAAATCCATGATCAAAATGGGCATTTTTGTCCCATTCAAGTGCTGGCAACTTTCTCAAGATGGAAAAGTTAATTTACCCACCTAGGAGATGGGCATCACTTACCCAAGTAAATGATACCCAGGAAAATAAACTTTCCCCGGTCCCCGCATAAATCAGAAAAAAGAACATTGGTTTCTTGGTTAATGGGATTCACAATTTCATTGACCAACTTTCCCCCTCTCAAAATCCCAAAAACCGCCCCATAGAGGAAAAATTTAAGTAATGCATTCTAATTTAAAAAAAAAAAAAAAAAAAAAACAAAGATATTATATGAGATTGATTAACCTCTATCTTTGTCGGTACAAAGTTAAGACCAATTTGAACTTCTCCATGAGAGCAAATGGGAGTGTGATTCAAGGTACCAGCCAGATTGCGGGTAAAGCCTCGTACTGATTATAGGGGAGACCTGAAATGGAATCCCACCTTTACTGGGATTGAGGGGGTTTGGGGGAAGGGCAGAGGGCTACTGCCTCTGGCTTCTCATCTAAAGAAGAAGAGAAAGAAGAATACTGGTAGTGGAGTTGTAGCTTGAAAGTATGGAAAGAGTTGTAGCATGGAAGTATGGAAAGTATGGGAGACCTGTTTTGATGAAGACCAATTCTAAAGATGTGGGATTGAATTTGTTTCAGCTCTTTCACGGACTTGCAGTTTTGGAGATAGAGCAGACACTCTTTCTTGGTTAATCTTACAGCCTTTTGGGTGGAAGTTGAGAAGAAGTAACATACGGAGGGAAAACAAAGATAACGAACACATGAGTCATAACAACACCCACACCCAGAACCCTCAACTTCAAAGACCAAAACGTTTCGACCAATTTTCATACAGTTGATAGCAAGCAAAGCATGCTTCCGTCCGGTTAACGGGTCAGCATTTTGATTGGAGTTTGAAGAAGATATCCTGAATACAAAATGGCTCGAAAAGAAGAGCTCCATGATTGATGCCTTAGTCCCTGGATATCTCGCCTCTGCTATGGTGAGTGGTGCTGATGATCTAAAGACGGCCCTGCGCCCAGGTCATGTTAGTGGAGTGTTGTTGACCTTCATTTCATGCATGGATGTCATTAACAGAAATGACTGAGGTATTTGGGATGTGGATGAGTTTAGCAGAAGAGGTTTGGGCCTTTGGGATTGTTATATCACTTATATGGGCCTGGGACTAGAAATGAGGATGATCAGAGCCCATAGGCTGTCCTCTTTTTTTTTTTAACACAAACTATATTTGGTAGTGATTTTAAAGTAAATTCCTTTTGCTAATTTGAATGACATGGCATGGCTGTTCATACTTAGAATCACTTGTTATCATGTGTTTTGGAAAGTGAAACAAACATTTCGAAAATGCATTTTCTGGGTTCATCATGATTTGCTGAGAGAGAGAGAGAGAGAGAGAGATGTATGGAGATTTTCCTGTGTCTTTCACTCTTTTGGCTCACAGCCACTTGTTCAGTTAGGCTGGGCGCCGGTCAGACCAACAATGGTTCAATCAAACATGTCGCAAAGTGGGACCAAACTTTACTAGACTCCATCAGCGAACAAGCAGAATGACGCCCACCGTCTTGGTCCTTGCATTAGCTAATCATAATAGATCTCCCAAACGGCTAAACCTCCTCCTGCTCCTGGTAGACTAGGACGTCTATTATTATCTCACATCAGATCAGAAAACATGGGTTTGATCCCATTTCCTACCAACCTTGGTGAAATGGCTCTCTTCAAAAATCCCCTGGTTTTCTTTGTTGAGAATAAGAGCACAAGCAGTTCATTACACTGAAACACATAATGTTTCCATGGAGCAGATTGACTCATCGTTTGTTTCCGTCTATGAATGAATTAAGCCCTCTCTCCCTCTCGTGGATGCACCTATGGGCTATGGGGCTTGATTGATAACAGTGACAGATTGACTCATCGCTTGCTATTTGCTTTGTCTACTTATTATTGGTGTAAGTAACCCTGTAACGCAAGCTTGCGTCTCTCAAACCCTACAGATAGGGCTGTCTTCCTCGTGTGAAAGCAATCACGATATTAACCTCAAATTAACAAGCAAATAGCAAACCCACGCAGTTTCTGATCCAGAGTGAGCTTGGATAATGCATCTTTCGGTCCTCTAATAACTTATTAATGACACGAGTACTCAAGATGTGAGCATATTGAAATGAATCAACTTTTACCATAATGTAAAAGTCAAAAGCAAAAGCAATGGCGGGTTCCTAAAATAAAGGGTAAACCAGATCTTACATATGCCTGCTGCTTCACCACTCACTAGCATAAGCACATAGTTTAGGAGTCGGCCCGTTAAGTATTATAAGCATTTATACTTGAGCCTAATCTATTCCAGATACAATATAAGAATTTGTGCTCTGAAGAAAAAAAATAAAAAGGCCAGGTTCTCTGTCTGGAAGCACCAACCATGGCTGCTCATGCCGTCTTTGCTGGCCATGTTGCCTGAGCTGACATGATTATCCCCACAATCACACCGAACAACCCAAGAGCACTACCAAAGATCTCGATAACAAGAATTTTCACAAAAAGTGAGGAGTTCTGAGCATCAGACAATGCACAACTGCTTCCAATTATTCCTACACACAACCTGTTAAAAGAAGAGAAGACAATGTATTAGCTTACCAGCATGACTGTCCTAGAATTCCTGATTGAATGAAGCTATTGAAGGCTGACTACATACCCACAAACAAGGTTTGCAAAGCCGACAATAATGCCTGAGGCAAAAATTGCATATCCGGCTCTAAGAGACTCTGGTGCATACATCTTGGATGCTGGAACACTCTCTAGCTTTGTTTGCAAAATGATTGCCACAATGACACCATAAATAGCAACAGCCTCGCAAAATATTACACTGAAAACAGAAGACACCTTCAAAAATCAACAGAATCTGAAGACAATCTTACAAAGTTACAATTAATGCTTTCTGAAGCCTATGTTAGTGGCTTAGTGCCAAATGCCAATGTATATCCAGCTACAGAAAACCCCATCATAAGATACCCGACAATGCATTTTGATTTTTAGATGTAGGAACAAAACAGAAAACAGTAGGAATCAAAATGCTCAGGCAGATGAGTACCCATCCAATAAGCTGATTTTAAAAATTCTGATATTTTCTTAACACTTAAACCTCCCTCCCTCCCTCTATGCCCCATAAACCAATGTATTTGTACAAAAAACCCTTTCATGTTTCTCTTTTCATTTTTATTTTTATGTACTCTATACTAACCACATAGGTACAAGTATTCTTAATTTCTTGGTGTGTTGAAATATGGATAACATGACAAGTTTGAACATTCGCCTCGATGGGCAACATATGCAGGAAGAGTGAAAAATTCCTTCTTGCACTACCCTTGCTATTTTGTGCTCTTCTTTATTTTGGTTTACTTCAATCAGCATCATGGTCATCCTTTTTTTACTCTACTATCTCTCTCTCTCTCTTCTTCCTTATTTTTAGTTCATGGTTCTAAATCAACATGAAAAATAACCCTTATGATAAGAAGAAGACTTTTTTTTAGAAAAAATATGTCCATTAAAAAGATATATGCATGTTGAAAGTTGGGGAACCTCTACCATTTCTTTTGTTCTTTTTATCTTTGTTAGGTGTGAAATGATATAATATATCTCAGTAGAGAAATAAATTTTGTTTCTTTTTCTTTCAAAGATCAACCATCTTCCCACTCCAGGTAGTCCATGTGCTACACTACTACTAGTCTACTATACATTTAGCAAATGTTTTTTGTGGAATGGGGTGGAGAGAGAGAGAGTACCTAGAATTTGTCCTCTTCTTAAATTTCTATTTCTAATAACAAAGTACTAGTAAATACTAAAAAAAAATAAAGAAATGGCATGCTGCTGTTGAAACAACCCATATTGCCAGTATAGTGCTTTGTTATGGCAAAATTATATTGGCCTCCACCTATGATATCTATACCTGTACAACACTGCCATGTTGTGTATCATAATTCAATTTTCAGTCTAAATTCTGTATCTGGTAGCATATTGAACCATGTCCTTTGTGTGTATGGTAGCATAGCCTTTCACTATTACTTTTGATGGAAATTTGAATCAAACTCCTCGAACAGGATACCCTTCCATAAAATCGAGGACCATTAGCAGGCAGAAAGGTTTATTGGATAATTTGCCTGGCCTGCCTCCTAGTTTTTCTCAAAAATCAAACTATCAGTTGATGAATTCCTTAAATACTTCAATGTTGACATATATCACTATTATTCCCCTCAATATCTCAGAATATTTAGAATCACTTAGGCTAACAGAGTGGTTATTTGAATTTTGAATTGAACCTAGACAAGTCATCATCAAAGCATAGAACTTAACCTGACAAAGCCTCGTTCTAACTGTTTGGGTCATCTATAATAAATACGGCCTCACCATTATATATAGGCTCTGTTAAATTAGGAACCTCAGATCTTTCTCACTTCAACCCATGTACAGGACAGTTTCATCTTTGGTGAAACCATTTTTTATCAGCCATCTTTTATGGAGCCATCAATTAGCTCTTACAGAAAAGCAAACCTACATAACACAGAATTTAAATGACAGGGGCTTTAAACACAATTCAAAAGATAGTTGAACCACAAGTATTCATAGGATGGTTGTCCCAAAAATTTCAATGTCTCAGTCCACAAAACTTTCATGCACTTCTCCAACAGTGTTCTTCAATAGGAAAATCTTCAGAGAAGGGGTAGGGAGAGACCAACCACAATGGAGGGCAAAAACCCATGATAGTTTGATGCTCTTGTATTTTAATTTCTTCCTTTCTCTTTTTTCTTTTTCTTTTTTTTTTTTTTGGGGGGGGGGGGCATCAAAAACTAATAGAAGCCTACTCATCCCTAGAACCATCAGTTGTAACTCCAAATAATTGATGTAAGACCCTAGCCTCAACTTTATAAATGAACTCCAAAAAGAAGTCTTCCCCTGAAAGACCCTGCTGCTCCTTTCATTCCAGACAGTCAAACAAATAACAAAAGGCAACTGATTCCAGAGGATCTACCCTTTTTTTGATAAAAAAATAACAGATTTTATTAAAGATCAAAAAGGAAAACCTGAAGTGCCCAAGAAGGCATCAGGATCAATACACAAAACAGCAAATGCTTAAAATAAACATAGATAGCCTTGTTACAGCAGAGCCCCAGGACCTGTCATACCCCAGTCACAACCTTGTCTAGATCTCCTGCTCTGGCCAAAGAACAACTAGGGAATTAGCATATCTGGGAGTCCACTTGAATGAGCAGTTTAAACTTCTGCCCAGGAATGCTTCCCTAACCAAAAATCTGAACCTCCAAGGAAGGTCCTCTTCAGAATTTAGCCAAGGTATCCTCATGTCTTACCCCTTCAACCACGGAAAATAATTGGAATCTAAATCTCAGAAGGCCCTTGAGGAAGTAGATATTTCCAAAATTGCAAACTTGTTACACTCCCTTAGAGAGGTTTACTTATTTCCTAATACCCCCGATCAATGGGTTTGGACACTTAACCCTGCTGAAAAGTTTTCAACTAATTCCTTTTTCAAGGCCTTAGTGTCAAATGATCTTGAAACTAGCTTCCCGTATAAGAAACTGTGGTGTTTCCATATCCCTCCTAAAGTTTCTTTTTTTTGTGTGTGGGAGGCATATCTAAAGAAAATAAACACCTGTGAGCTGCTGCAAAAGAACAAAGGTAGATGGTGTACTTCTCCTCATGTTTGCACTCTGTGTCTAAGTGATGATGACTCGGCTGAGCACCTTCTACTGCATTGTTCCATAACCAGGAAGATTAGTGTCACTTCCTCAGGTTAGTTGGATTCAGCTGGGTGTTCCCTAAGCAGGCAGTAGAGTTTATTTGGCAATGGCAAGGTAGAGGTTTAGGAAGTAGAGGCAAGGTGTATTGGAGTATAGTGGTTCAGGCAGTTATGTGGGGTGTGTGGGAGGAAAGAAATAATAGGATCTTTGAGAACAAAGCCAGAACAGTGGAAGATCTGATCTCCTTATCACTTTTCTTTGTAACCTTTGGGCAGTTAATTCAGGAGAGCTTATCGGTGTCTCTTTGAATGATCTCCAAAGAAATTTAGCGAAAGCCCTCTACTCTTCCCCTGGTTGTGCTGCACATATCCATTTCACTTCGAGGAGGGGGTGACGAGATTAAGTTTTGATGAGAGTGCCCAAGGAAACACAGGTAAAACGGAGATTGGAGGTGTAATCTGGGGTAGAGATGGGAATATATGTTGGATTTTCACTGGTCCAATAGGAAATGCTGACTCTATGAAGGCTGAGATTTTGGTGGCACTCAATGGGCTTCGATGTGCTAGAGTGTTAGGTTTATCCTCTCTAGACGTTGAGGGCAATTCTGCTAATACTATAAAATGGCTAGGGGAAAAAGATAGTGAACCTTGGAGGTTGACTCATTTTCTGGCAGAGGTTAGCGACATCATGGGCTCAATGAATGTGAAGCTGGTTTGGATCCCCAGGGAACAAAACACTCTAGCAGATGGCCTAGCTAAAACTGGTGCACATAGAGGATTTGTGTTTGGTGATAGATCTCTGCCTCTGTAATTTCTTTTTGCTTTCTTTGGTATTGCTTCTTGATTTACATCTTCTCGTGCACCTCTTTTTTGAATAAATTCTCAGTTGTTTTTGCTCAAAAGAAAAATAGCTAAGTAATGACCACTTTACAGTCTCCTTTAATTAGTACATCCCTCCAGCTCGTGACTTGAGCTGTTGAGCAATTTAAGGCCTTGAAGCAGGGCCATCAACTTCACTGTCAAAAAGTTACAGATAACAATCCCACCTGAGAAGCTCAGCATGATGTTACCACCTTGGTCCCTTAGTACACTTCCCACACTGGACTCACCAGGATTGCCTAAAGAGCATTCATCAAAATTAAATTTGAGTGTGACTGCTTCCAGAGGTTTCCAAATAGCTTCTCTAAGCAGTCTAGGTGCAGCAACATTAGCCATTACCTGACACCCTCTAAGAATATCATCCATGTTTATCCCACGAAATTCTTCACATGCCAATACCCAATGAGCAACTTTGATTTCAATTAACTCAGTAGAATTTCTACATTAGTTTCTTTGTTTTCGAACAATCTTGCATTTCTCTCCCCCCAAATACACTATAAATTGCTACTCTTAAGCAATGCCAAAGCATCTTCATTCTCTTTGTATAGCAACACAATAAATCTTGTGAAGATAACTCCAAGATGCTTTGTGGGGCATTCCACCTCTTGCCAAATAAAGAAAAGAAATGATTCCAAATTCTACAAGAGAAGGGGCAAGAGAGAAAAAGATGATTGGGGCTTTCTCCACTCTTGAGACAAAGAATGCACACATGAGGGGACAAGCACCAGTATTTTCCCAGCAGAAAAACTCAACTTTGGGCCGAGGGGAGCAGATTGGTAGCAAGATCAAGGACCAACAAAAAAAGACACTGAGAAAACACCCAAGGAGCTGGGCATCCAAACCCTCTCATATGAACCATTGAAAGAAATGGAAGACACTTCACTACTCAAGTTGGAAATTAGGCCAACAGAACCTTCCAACTCTCTCTCAAACAAACCCCTCCTAAAACCTAAGTTCCAAGAGGAGGTGCCTTGGTCAACAGAAAACATATCTGAAATGGGTTTGTGTTTCTTCATAGAAATGTTGTAAAGCCATGGATACTGAATTCAAAAGCAACCTCTCCCCACCAGAGATCTTCCCAAAATAACACCTTGTTCCCCACTTGTGGGTCATATCTGATAAATCGAGAGAAAGTAGGCAGTATGGTCATAATAGCTTTTCAAGGACAGCTTAGACTTAGATTTCTGGGTCCCTCCCACTGGGGTCCACGCCATAGATGCTCCTAATCACTGAACGCCACAAAGAGTCACTCTCCTTTTCTTTTGATAAGTTAAAGTGTCACTCTCCATAGGAAGCCTCCATAACCACTTTCCCAGTAAGGCAATATTTTTCTCCTTCATCTTTCCTAATCCCAAATTCCCAATCCACCTAGCTCCTTGCTTTTTGAAACATTTTTCCAGTTTGTCAAGTGATTTTTTTTGCTCATCACCTAGATCCCAAAGAAAACCCCTAATGATTTTTTATACTCTCAAAGTGACCCTTGCAAGAGTTTTAACTAAAGCGAAAAAATACACCAGGAGATTGGAAAAAGTGGACTTGATTAGGGGTGGATTCGAGTCGAGCCGAGCCGAATAGTACCAGGCTCGAGCTCGACTCGAGACCATTCTATAAGGCTCAAGCTCGGCTCGAGTCAAAAGTTCAAAAATTCGAGCTCAGCTCGGCTCGACTCATTTTATATATTATAAAAATATTTATTATATATTTTATAAATATTTTACTATAAAAATATTTTATAAAGATAAAAATTATATATAAAAAATTTATTTTATATTTAAAAATTAAGAATTATAATAATTAATAATTATAATATTTTTATTATATATATTATTTTCTATAATTTTATTATATATATTATATATATTCGAGCCAGCTCGCGAGCCTTACGAGCTGAGCTCTAGTAGGCTCGAGCTTGGCACATTTATTAATCGAGCCACTGAATTGAGCTCGAGCTCGATTGAAACCGAGTCAAGCCGAGCTCGAGTAGCTCGTGAAAAGCTCGGCTCGTTGCCACCCCTAGACTTGATTAGAGTCATCCTTCCACCCCTTGAAATATAATCAATGTTTTAAAGGCGCAAGGCACAAAAATTAAAAAAAAAAAACTAAAAACTCAAAAAAAAAGTCAGAAAATTCAAAAAATACCAAAAAAAATAAAATTTCAAAAAATTCAAAAAACAATATTAAGCATAATGTTAATAAAAAAAATATAAACTTAAATTTTAAAATAATTGTTTTAAAAAACCTATTATCTAAAATAAAAATACATAAACATAACATGTAAAGTATATTCAAATGAAAATTTAAAAATAAAAGCAAACATATAAAACATTTTCAAGCATGTAAAACCCACAATCTCTTTTTTTTCTTCAATTGCATTACTTCAAGTAGCTAATGTAATGTAAAACATATTGCATTCCTGATTCTATGAGTCGTCTTTGTACCACGCCCCTCGAGGCAAGCCCGATCAAATACATGTTAGGGTCTTAAATTCTTATTCCTTACATAAAAAAATAATGATTTTATATCTTTAATTGCCTTTTAAGAAGATATTTTATTGGAATGAATGAATGAACAAGATTAGCAAATAGGATTTGCCTATTTTTTATGTAAGGAATAAGAATTTAAGACCCTAACATGGATTTGATCGGGCTTGCCTTGAGGGGTGTGGTCGGGGGTCCGGGGGCAGAGCCCCTAGTCCAGCCATTAGGCTCAAAAAAAGCAAAAAGTGCAGAATTTTAAAAAGGCGCACGCCTGGGCTGAGGCGCAAGGGTGCACCTAGGACTTGGGTGAGGCGCATACCCTAAAATGCACCTTACCTGTGTGCCTAGGCGCGCCTTTTAAAACAATGAATATAATTCTTCTTCCAACTAGCCGATTTTTTGGTGAACCTTTCAATGACCTCTTCCCAAAAAAGACACATCCCTAGGTGTACTCCCCAAAGGCAAACCAAGGTATTTGATTGGCCAATGCTTAACCTTGCAACCCAAGACACTAGCGAGCTCCTCTACATCACTTTGTTTGAGATTAATCCCCCACTAAATTACATTTAGACTATTTAACATTTAGCCCTAACACTCCTTCAACAACCTCTAGAATCCTTCTCAAGTTAACTTGGTCTGAGTGCTTCTATACTCCCCAAAAATAATAGTATCATCTACGAATTGTAAGTGGGACACCACCTGCCACTCCCTACCCACCCTAAAGCCTCTAAAGATACCTCTCTCATCATCTCTCCTCAACAACCTACCCAACAACTCAACCACAAGAATGAACAACACGGGAGAAAGAGGGTCTCCTTGTCTGAGACCTCTTGTGACCCTAAGAAAACCTTTAGAAACCCCATTCACTAGAATAGAGAAATGGGTAGACACCCCATGATCCAACCAACCCATTTTCTTCCAAAATCCATTCTCAATATAATCCATTTTAGTCACTCCCAATCAACATGGTCATAGGCTTTCTCTAAATCTAATTTGTAAACAAAGTCTTTCTTCCATGATGTCCCCATATCCTCAATTGCTTCATTGGCTATAAGACGTTGATCCAAAATTCGACGATTCTTCACAAAGGACCCTTGCTCTTTTGAAACCAGCAAATGGAACACCTCTTTAAGCCTCACTGGTAGAACCTTGGCAATTATCTTATAGATACTTATTCTAAGGCTAATTGACCTAAATTCATTAGGGGAAGCTAGGCTGGAGCATTTTTCGAATCAAGGATATGAAGGTTGCATTCATTCCCTTTCCTATTTTTCCCCATTAGATCAAATTTAATAATCTCCTAGCACTCCTGAAAGAAGACCATAGAGAAACCATTGGGCCTCAGCGCTTTGTCCCCATTCCCATCACTGCTCTTCTTACCTCCTCTTTGGAAAAAGGCTCTTCTAGCATCCTCATTTCAAAATCAGGCAATCTGCCCCAAATTAAACCCCCCCACCATAGGATGCCTTCTCACATTGGGAGCTAACAATCTTTTAAAGTGTGAGATAAGAACCTCCCCAATTTCATCTTGGTCTAGGATTTCTCTCCCCTCCTCCACTAAACACCAAATATAATTCTTATGTCTCCTCCCATTTTCCATCCGATGGAAAAATTTTGTATTTCCATCCCCTTCCTTAAATCATCTGTGCCTAGATTTTTGTCTCCATCCTCATTTTAAACCTTCTTTCATTGTCTACCTCTGAGATAGAGACACCCTAATCCAATTCCAATTTGTCAATTATATCAATCTCCTATAAGTAAGATTGAACTTTGTTGACATCAATTCTTCTAAATGTTTGAATGGTCCAAATTTTCAGCTCCTTCCTTTCCCACCAAGAAATCACATTTGGTTTGAAGGATTCATGGGAAATCCACATATTTTCAAATTCAAATAATGTTAGACCTCTGCCAATCCCCATTGTCAACAAGATGGGAAATGGTATAGACTATAGAGGATCTACCCTTTAGCAGAGAATCCACCCATCCTCCATGAAAAAAGTTCTGACACAATTTTGAGGAACCACCCACTGTCTAAGGAAAGTTTCAGGAAATGGCTTCAAATCATGTAAGTAATTGGGCAGCATATGAGTAAATGACCGGACAACTCAGGTGTCACACCAAATAGACTATTAGACTATGCACATTGTTGAAAGTCAAGCCTTTCTTCAAAAAGAGATGAACAGTTCGGATCCTATCCCAACCAGGAGCCCAGAAGAAGAACATAGTATTTGAAGGGATCTGTATTTTCCAAATCCAACTCCAAGAGTCCTTCAAAATTCACTACATAGAAGCATATTGTTTGTTGCTAGACTTGGATCCCTTGTTCATAGATACTGAAGTTAGGTAAAACCAACAGAATTGAGAATCACATTCAAACTTTAATATCTACTTTTGTGGAGTATTTAAGGCACTAAATGATAAATTTAACTTGCTACTTAGCTAGCATCACAAGTCCAACAGACTCATTAAAAGATTTTGAAAAAGGACTCCATTCAGTACAATTTTTTAGATCTGTAGATCTTGAAAGGAGAAAATGGTTAATGGGTTTTCTAGTAACACAAGAAATGCATTGATGAGAGAAAAACCAAGGAAGAATACCGGGTTTGTTGAGAATGAAACTAGTGAATTACGAAAGACTCAACTTAAGAAAGCATGACTACAAACTACTCATAAACCTAAGTAATGACATAATATAAAGCCCATCCAATTTCATGGAGTTCAATTTCGGCATAAGGTTCATTAGAGCCCATTTCCATATCGACTACAGACTTCAAAACCTAACGGACAGAAAATCATGTCCAGACCCGATTAATGACCGAAGTCCACCTAATTCAGGTTTAATGTGAAAGATTTCTAAACTAACAAACAAGAATGGAAATCACCCAAAATCAATCTAATTCAAGAGGAAAACAACACAAACATACAAATCATGTCAGTCAACAAACAGACATTTCTGTTTATTTAGCTATTTAAGGCCTAAATTCAAGCATTTACCTGATGAGATTCTTCGAAGTGATGCGTGGAGCTTTGATTGCAGCGCCAATCAAACTACTTCCCGTTATATAAATTCCCCTAAATTTTAATACAAATTTAAGTCTCATATAAAATCAGTCAAAAACAACAAAAATTCATTATTTTTTCCTGAATAATAATGACCGTGATAAGAATAACGAAATTGGTTCGTACCAAGCAGCACCGAGAACGGAAACGCCGATTGAGATCGCAATTCCGATTGCCGAAAATGTGTAAGGTGAAATCTGCACCATCGTGATCCCGATCGAACAATTGTAGGGAAAAATCCTTTGTGTTCTCTTCTTTTTCTATAAATTTATTCTGGTCTAGTTAGGTTTATCGATCAAGGCCGAGAGAGAGAGAGAGAGAGAGCGCACGAGAGGAAGAGAGAGGGGAGGAGAGAGTTGCAGAGATTATTAAACTTGAAGCCAGGTATAAGGCTGTAAGGCCGCGTTTGGTAGTGCTTTCTCCTCTAACTCGGATCGATCCGCTGCCACACATGCATAAATAGGACTGTCATCGGGTTGGGTCGTGTTGGGATAGATTCCGCTGCCACACATGCATATATCAGCCCCGCCGAACCGATTATTAACCGGAACAACTGCCACACATGTATAATGGGGCTGTCAACGGGTCGGGTCTGATTCGGGACAGAATGTATCAGTCCCGAATCGATTATAAACCTGGACAAAATAGGCTCAGAACCGTCCCGATTATTTATATGTTAATAAATTAAATGCTTTTAACCAAAATTATCTTATATTTTATTTATGAAATTTACCCTTTTAGACATAAAATATAATAAAATTATAAAAAAATAAAACTAGAAAACTTTTATATTATTGACTCAATAATCAAATCAAGACTTAATCAATTCAAAACAAACAAAAATTAAAATTGACCTAATTATTAATCGGGACAAAATTACATTTAACCAAGTCCAATATAATCGGTTTGATCTGGTAAAACCAATTCATTTACAATTAGGGTGCAAAATGGATCAGATCTGATTTGAATCAGGGTATATTCAAATCCGATCCGACATTGTTCAAGTCAGATCCAATCGATCAGATCCGATAGGGCTCGATTTGAATTTGAACCCTATCGGTAAGTTGGATCTTCGAATTTGATCCAATCCAACTTGTTTTCTTTAAAAATTAATAAATTATTAAAAGAAAAATAAAATATACTAATTTAAATAAAGTAAAAACAAATAATACAAGTATTTTTTAATTATTTTTGTCATATATATACATGTTTTCTAAAAAATAAATAATATAACAAACTTATAAAAATATATGTATAAATAAATAAATAAATAACATATATGTATTTATAAATATATTATATATTGGGTCAAATCTTTTTGGATCGGATAGGGAATGACCCGAATTCGATCCGATTTCTGATCGGATCATATTATTCATTTGAAAATCCTAACAGGGATGATCAGAATTCGACCAAATAGTGTCGGATCTTGGATCGGATCAGATCATGATCCAATCCATTTGCACACGTATTAACAATCCTGAATGTGGACTTCAGGTAAGGCTGCAACTTGGACGGACCCAACCTAATCCCAATAGGATTCAATCTAAATTTCTGCACAAACTAAGCTTAAAATTTTACACTTTGGCATTGCCCAATGGCCCAAACCTAATTTCAAGCTTAACATCAAGCTGAACTGAGCTTGGACCTTGGTTTGAGACCTCAAGGTAGACTGAAACCAGATTGAGCTCGGCCTTATCCAAGTAGAGTCTACCTGGCTTTTTATAATAAAATTTATCTCATGTATGTATCTACATTTTGTACTCATGCTTATGTACACAATACACCATAGAATGGGGTATATATGTATACATTTTTGATGATGTGGTAGTTGTTTTTGTTTATTGCTAATCAACCTTGATTGAATAACTTTTTGAAACAACAAACTCAAGTATCTTTTTTAATGTTTTTTGATTTATATATCTAACATATATAAAGGAAGGTCTTCCGGCTACACTCTTATCATTAGACACGTGGCACTTTTCTGAGAAGTTGTTGTTAAAGCCCACAACCCACCATCACCATTTAAACAAGTCGCCTTTTCATTTTCTGAAAAGATAGACACGTGGCAATTTTCTGAGAAATTCCTACTAAAGCCCACAACCCACTACTAGGCTACAACCCCCCTCCCCCCCACTAGGGGTGATCATGGGTCGGGTCGGGCCGGGCTTTGCACTTATGATAAGGGCTATAGCTTAGGCCCGGGCCCAGCCCGGCCCAGGGTTCTGGGCCTAAAACATAAGCCCTAGCCCAGGTCTATATGACATAACATGCATATAAACTTATTTTATACATTATACATGTCATGTTATAATATTTATATATATAATATAATGTAAAACAACATGTATACATTATACACAAAATGTACAAGTGTAAATATATGCGGGCCGAGCTGGGGCCAAGCTAGGCTTGAAGTATTAAGCCCAAGTTCGGCCCTAAAATTTGCGGGCTTGATGTGGGCCCGGGCTTGGGCCAGGCTTGAACACAAAACCCAGCCCAAGCCTAGAATTTCCGGGCCGGGCCGGGCTGAAATGATCACCCCTACCCCCCACCATTCAGACATGTAGCTTTCTCATTTTTCTAGAAAGCTAAACCCATGGCATTTTCTAAGAAGTTGCTACTAAAGCTCACAACCCACTATCACCATTTAGACATGTGGCATCATATTAATTCAAGAAGTAGGATTCAAAAAGTGGGACCCATTAAAAGATTTACCATAAATCCACATTTTTTTAAATGATTTAAAAAAATACTTTATTAATTACAAACTTGATTTAACTTTTAGGAAGAAACGCAATTTAACTTTTAAAATTAAAAAAGTCAAAATAGGTTTATTAGATAAATAGTAAATACCAAATAAAGTGGGTTATTGTTTACCAATAAGATCTCATTTAATAACTTAAATCAAATTAAAAAACATAAATTAATAGTGGGTTTCAAATAAAATAGGTCAGAATAGATTGTCAATTACAAAGATGCAAGACCCATATTAATTTTTGATAACTAAATAGTAAGTTTCAAACTAAATTATACACATTTAGTTACCCCGTACTTAATACGAGGTCATTTTATAGTTACACATCATAGGGGACTCAGTGGTGGGGACAAAACATGTGGAAGTCCACTTTCATTATTAATGATGTGCAAAAATGGAACACAGACACCACTCATCTGTTTCCACGTGGATGTCCAAAGCCACCTCTGACCACCTCGAAACCTGATGTGGCATCACCTCGAAAATTGTTTATCAACAGGGTAGTTCATGCCACACCAAAGTACCCAAGCTCAATTGAAGATAGCTCGGGGAGGACTAGCCTCTGACGTCGGTCATCACCTCAGAGTGTTTATGCAATCCAAGCATCTGACGAGTCATCTGGCCTCATGAAGACCGACCTGCATCATTCACTCTACTTGTACCTTTCATGACATTTAATGCCTTACTGATATTCGGGGGGGGGGGGGGGGGGGGGGGGGGGGGGGGGGGGGGGGTGGGTGGGGGGGGGGGGGGGGGGGGGGGGGGTGGGGGGGGGGGGGGGGGGGGGGGGGGGGCGCATGTCCCATGTAGTGGCGGTTACATGAGTCTCTCCCATTTCTTGGGAAAATGGCGAGCGATTGATTCAATGACTTTTCCTGAATGTTCCCTAAGATTCTAGTGATTGAGGCCTATTACCTCCAAATATGTCAGAGACGTTCTGGTCATTCCCGAAGCCTATATAAGGGTAGTTCCTCACCCTCAAACGATATGCTCTCGGCTCTCCTAATTTGGTACTAACTTGACCGTCAGAACCTCATGACCCGGGCTTTCTGACATCGTCTTTCTCGCAAGTACAACTCGCGCAGCCTTGCCTAATTCATCACTCCAACAGAGACCAGAGCAGATTGAGCAGCATCAGTTGTCGGAGAGACATCAATTGACCATCAAATTCTAGTTAGCAATGCATTTGTTATTTGCAGATCATCTATTTACTTCTTGTAGTGGTTTGATTTAAATTTTGAAATCTATTCCGCAATATAGCAATATACTATATAATCAAATTATAAGGATTCAAACATTGGCTGATGACTTTGATGGTGTTTGATATGGCTTCCGTTCTTGTTTGTCGATGATAAACGTTGTGGTATCTCCTACCATGTTGTTTGGTTATGGGTTTTTGTTGCGGTTTTTCATGTGTTGAAAAATTAATTCTGCATCTGTCATTGATGGTATAACTATAACCCATACACTCTATACCCTTAATTACAATCGAAGAGTCCAGATTGATGACAAGCAATTTTTATACTACTAGTAATCAAATTTCAGATCCAACAACTGAAAATAAACGAGGAACTAATTTATGGCTCAGATTGATTTTTTCCTTGTCCAATGTATCATATGCGAAAAACTACCATATGCACTGTGTTAGCACATTCTGAACAAATGTAATAGTTCAATAGGTATTAATATTAGGGGTTTTAACTGTTCAATCCACTCCTAGAAATCTTAGCTCTACCATAGGAGTGGAATAAATCCTAATCGTGAATTGATGCCAAATCCACGGTATGGCAAAGGTGGTAATCAAATAGGAAAAAGACCTAAATCTATTATGGATAAGACATCGTTCACCATGTAAGATCCAGATGGGATCCACGTAACTAAACAATATTTTTCGTGGAAAAATAGAAGCGCTTTACATGGCACTGTTTTTTTGATAAACGGAAGTGGTGTTAAAAACATCAAATTTGGATTAAGCATCTATATGGCATTAATGTCGTTGCTCCAAAAAACGGTGACACATCAGTGTCACATTGGAAAAAATGGTGCTTTAGGAAACGTCAATATGTTTGAAACTATTTTTTCATAAAAAACGGTGCTCCAAGCCACACCTTAGAAAACGAGAAGGCATGGTTTGGAGCAATGCCAAATTTGACGTTTTCTCAGATTTGAGCTTATTGGTGCCAACAAGGACATGATGTGGTAGTGATGGGGACTTCCTATAATGAGTACGAGTGTTGAAAACATATATGGAGTACTGGTACCAAATAGAAGGTGTTGTTGTTGCTCTAGGAAATGCCCTACCTGGCAATAACATTTCCAAATAAAAAAATACACCATTTTTCTTATAAAACATTGCTTCCAACCCACAGGTCTGTAGCATTGATGTCAAACATATACTAAATGAATGGAATGGCTGTTCCACTGGCTGTGGAACCAATAATAAGATTCTATGCCAGAAATAAGGTTTATCCCACTCTATGGTAATATGTCATTCCCAAAAATATTCACAACAGCAAGGCTTTTCTTAGTTGTTGGC
This sequence comes from Nelumbo nucifera, assembly GCF_055504915.1. NCBI lineage: Eukaryota > Viridiplantae > Streptophyta > Magnoliopsida > Proteales > Nelumbonaceae > Nelumbo > Nelumbo nucifera. Next base: position 13,113,257 of record NC_142656.1, on the reverse strand, counting down.
CCAAACAGCCAAAGTTTTTTCGTCAATAGTACGGGCACTTGGCAACCCTCCCATTTAGTACGGCTAATGGAACTTATATCCACCCTACTCTGCCCTATCCAACCCTCACCTCCCTCCACCCCTCCCTAATAATGTGTATCATGGGTGTATAGGTTTTGTTAGGAAGATATCCAACCCTGAGCATATTTTTCTAATTGAACCAAAACATAGGGTGCAACTTGAACAGTCCCAACCTAAGTCAGGACCAATTCAACCCATAATTTTGCCCTCAAGTTGAGTCTACGCCAAGAGTTTGGGCTTTTTAATTTTTTCGGTTGGGTTTAGACCTAGTCTTTAGGTAATCCAAATTCAATTAAGCCTAATCCAATTATATATATGCATACACATTTGCATGTGTTTTTTTTCTTAATAAACCATACATATACACATACATGGATATGAATTTTTAGTATGAGCTAATTGACCAATCTGAATGCATCAAACTTTTGTACAGGCTAAACTTGGATTGGACAATTTGGGCTTGACCTCAAGCTTAGGCTTTAAGTCCAATTATTAGGATTGGGTCTGGGTTTAACTAAAACCTAGCCTAGTCGACTTACTTGCACCCCTACTGAAAACATTTGGTTAGGAAAACATTTTAACCTAATTAACCAATTAATTAGTTCGGGGGAACATTTTTTTTTTGTTTGCAATTTCCATGAAAAAAAAACTATTTATTTACTTAACTAAAGAAAACAATCAACTGGTATTTCATGACTGACAAAACAAAGATATACAATAATATTTCAACATTATTCATCAAAATATAATTAATCAAACTGATTAGTTAATCAGATTATTTTGTTCAAAATGTTGATTTTGGATTGTTTTATTGGCTTTTCGGATTTTTATGAGCATCCCCAATGACTTAGAAAAATAGAAAGAAAATGATGCAAACAAGCATCCTCACACTGACCTCACATTTAAGGGTAGCCCATTCCTCATACCTACAATTAGAGTCTGGATTTGATCTCACAAAGCATGCTTCACACCAGCTTCACAGTATGTCCTAGCCGCACATTTGGAGCATCTCCCTTACTTGTATTTATTATTTATGGGGAGATGTTCCCAATACGGGATGGGATGTGACTGTGAGGTCGGTGTGATGCACACTATCTGAGGAGCAAATCCCAATTCCCACATTGGGCTAATACTTGCCCCCCACCCCCAAGTTTCTAGAGAAAATGTTATTGGGTAGTCAAATTAATACTTCTTGATCTTGATCATGTCCCAATTTGATTTGTTGAAATTTCGATTCTAAATTTTGCCTAATCTCCATTTTTCCATTGTCTCTCATATTATATTTAAATAGTAAAATCAGTGAATTTCAAATGGTAAAAGGTTGATCCAACACAAACAAACTTATGGATTCAGAGCCTATAAAAAGTAGAAAAGCACCTATACTTCTTTTCAGATTTTAGACACAAATAATATATTTTTAACTTTTCAGATTTATAAAACATCACCTAAGACTAAGGGGGCTTCTAGACATCCATGATCAAACAACTTCCTTGCACCATCATTGAATTGTGGAGCTAAGTGGGCAAATTGTTCTATCCTACACATAGACCTTGCTTACCTTTTGCAGCTAGATCATGAGTTGCTCCGCCGAAAGATCTACTTACATGTGCTAGAGTTACCTCAATGCCATCCAAAGCATATAAATCATGAAGTTTGTTTGAGCTGCTCTATTGACAAGTTTGTTTGAGATGAATCCATAAGTTTGTAGGCTCTGAATAGTGTGCATCACTATTAAGAGATGTTAGTGGACAAATTATTCTATCCTACACATAGACCTTGCTTACCTTTTGCAGCTAGATCATGAGCTGCTCTATCGAAAGACCTACTTACATGTGCTAGAGTTGCCTCAATGCCATCCAAAGCATGTAAATCATGAAGTTTGTTTGAACTGAATCCATAAGTTTGTAGGCTCTGAATAGTGTGCTCTATCGACAAAGTTGCCCTTATCAGATATAATCCCTTAATAAAATACGAGACCGAATCAGCCCCCCACAATGTCCTACAACACATCCCCACCGTGTATTGGGAACATCTCCCGATGATGACATCATCATTCTTGGTATTATCATTGGGAGATGTTCCCAATACACGACGGGGATGTACTGTGGGGGAGGGTGGGCAATCTTGAACTCATAAAATATAATCTAACACCCTACCAACATTTCTCACATTGCACATCTCACCGTGAAATTGAGGAATTGGAATCTTCTCCCAATAAAAACGCATTTCAGCCTTTTATCAACTTGATCTAACACTGTACATCTCACTGTGCAAGATCATGTTGATAAAAGGTTGGAACGTGTTTTATTGGCAGGTGATCAAGATTGGGACCGAGTTCGGATCTGCTACTAATATATAATATCAACAATGTCCGAATGAGCCATTGTTGCCGTGGGAATATCTCGAGGGTAATGTTATTGCTACAAATTCACATCAGCGCCCCACAAGGCCCCACAACACATCCCAACCTTGTATTGGAAATATCTTCCGATGACAACTATGGAATATGATAAGACATCACCAAGAGATATTCCCAATCCAAGGTTGGGATGTGTTGTGGGGCGCAGATGTGAACTCTATCGCTATAGTGGGTTGTTGTCATGTTGGGACAGGATTTGATAGCGTTTTATTGGGAGCAGATCTCTACATATACCCATTATAAGTGAGTTCACATCTACGCCCCACAAGGGGGCACCCCACAAAGTCCCACAGCACATCCCTGCCTTGTATTGGGAACATCTACTATCATCCGGAGATGTTACTAATACAAGGTGGGGATGTACTGTGGGACGTTGTGGAGCGCAGATCTGAACTCATTATAAGTGGAGCCCGCCATATATGAGACATGCCGTGTCAGATGATAAAATGCACGTGATCCAACGACTAATATTTGAGAAAAAACTCTACAGAATTCTGAATTAGAGTCTCCTCATAGAGATCACATCTCTGCCCCACAATGCCCCAGAGCACATCTCTGCCGTGTATTGGGAATATTTCTCGATGATAGTGCATGTCATCATCGGGAGATGTTATCGGCGGAGATGTGATCTCCTCCTCATATTCTATTAATAGCCACTTATAAATCGCATTCTGCCCGTAAATTTGGCATCAATCCATCGTCAAAAACAGTATACTTATCCCAATATGTTAATGTGGGGTAACCCGCAACAGGACACGTTACAGACGAAAGGGAATCCAGCCGCTGGCTTAGGGTCCACGGCATCGTGATCAATCATTTCTCTTGACTCTTGTTTTCTTCTCGGGCTCATGGGCCACAGGACATCGTAGTAGTAGTTTTACTTTACTTTTACGAATTTATCGTAATAGTTTTGACAAAAATCCTACGGCTATAATACTCCAAATCAACGATTATACGGGTAAAGTCGCGCTTCTTGTCCCCACGTGGATGATGGATCATATCAGTAGCGTAATCAAGTATCCAACAAGGACGAGGACCCACTGCCATGTTCCCGTCTGCAGATACCCTATTCCAGTATACACCTACACCTCACCTCTCTTCTAGTTCTATGGAAAAGGTGGACCCAATATGGTTATCACATGATGATTCCAATACAATGTCCCGAAAGATCTCATACTTGATCACTCAATAAATAAGAGCCACCTGTAATGCTGACCATAACCTATCCAAATACAGTATTGATGCTGTTGAAGATTCCTCAGGTCGTCTATTGTTCAATAAATCCCCGAAAGGAGCAAGGTCGTGGGAAACGTCACCTTCGTCTTCGTCTTCGCCAATGAATTTCCAAGGAGCCGATTTAATTCTCCATCTATGAGACGCAGGAAACGCAGAACGTAGTTGACGATCTCTGCATCTTTCTTAGCTCGCGACCCTGCACTTTCACAGATTTTAGGTTTAGGGTTCTTCCTCCAATCCAAAATGGAGATTTCAATGAATGTGTATGTCGGTGGCGAGCTTTTCTTTTCTTCTTTTGAGGTTATAGAGTCCTTATGACTCGTTATCATTCTCTTTCTTTACTTTATGGGTTATTTTCTTCAGAATTGAAGAGCGCACTTTTGCGTAATTTCACGGTTCTTTTTTTCTCTCTTTTGTATCTTCAACATTTTTCTCCGGAAAACATTTCGATCTCCAGAAATGTTTGCTTGTTTTAGCCTTCCGAGTTAGAGTCGGAATTTTTAAGAGTTTATGTGAATTTTTATGATCCGTGGACGTTGAATTTGTTGATACAAGGTTTTTGTTTGAATGATCTTCTAAATCTAGAGGCAAATTTGGCAAACATTATGGCTCCCGCTAGACTTGATGGTTCGAAGCAATACTATGCTACTAGTAGCCTTGTTGTTGGATACGCTCTTTGTTCGAGCTTGCTCGCCGTCATTAACAATTACACCATTACAAAGTTCCCCTTCCCCGGTCTTCTTACGGAATTGCAGTACTTAACCTCTGTTCTGGGGGTCTGGGTTCTTGGTAAATTAGGGTTTCTGTACCATGACCCATTCACATTGGAAACCGCTAAGAAATTCCTGCCTGCTGCCACTGTTTCCCACCACACAATTTTCACCAACACAAATCTGCTTCGTCACGCCAATGTGGATACCTTCATTGTTTTCAGATCGTGTACGCCCCTTTTGGTTGCCATGGCGGATACTGCGTTTAGGAAATAGCCGTGCCCGTCGAAGCTCACTTTTCTTTCTTTGTTGATCATATTGGGTGGCGCGATTGGTTATGTGGCAACTGATTCAGCATTCACCCTCACTGCTTATTCGTGGGCATTCGCTTAGTTGGTGACCATCACTACTGAGATGGTTTACATTAAACACATGGTCACAAATAATGGGTTGAACACCTGGGGTTTTGTATTGTACAACAATCCGCTGTCTTTGATAATGGCGCCCCTGTTCTGGGTTTTGACCGGAGAGTCTGTTGATATGTTCTCTTCTGTCGGATCAAATTCCGGAAATTTGGTGGAACCAGATGCAACTTTCGCAGTATCTTTGTCTTGTGTTTTCGGCTTGCCCATCAGTTTCTTCGGGTTTGCTACCGGGAAAGCAATCTCTGCTACAGCATTTACAGTCACAGGGGTTGTTAATAAGTTTCTCACTGTTGCAATCAATGTGTTGATTTAGGATAAACATGCTAGTCCATTCGGCTTGGTTTGCTTGATTTTCACTATTGTTGGAGGAGTCCTTTATCAAAAGTCAGTTACCGGGGGCTCTCCCATACAAAGTGGTTCCGCATCATCTAAGCAGGCGGTTGGTGGGGATGATGATAACGATTTTGGAGATGAAAGTCAAGTAAAAGGTGGATCTGGTAAGTCTGCTGTATGACTATGAGCAAAAATTGAATAGCAAGTACTTCAAGTATTAAACATTTAAATGTAATGTTAGCAGAGCAACTATGTTGTTGAAAAATATATTCACTTGAAACCAGTCTTATAGTACTTGGCTCTGAATGTTACTTTTCAATTTACATTTTGATTTCAGTTTGAAAGACCAAAAACAAGTTTCAATCTACATTACAAGTTCTCTTTCTTTTTGTGCAGTTCACAAATAATACTAGTAATAGAATTTGGGCGATTGGTTGTTGTTTTTGGGGGTTGCTTATCTTCAATGTCATTCTCTTCTGCGGACTTTACTGGACCAGGGCTGAAAACTAACTCTATCTACTTGACGGATTCTTTACAAATTCCAGTATATATTTATTCAACAGAAGGAACGATGCAATGTGGGGGATAAAGGATTTTTCCACTTGGATGATGGAAATATTAAGCCAAATGTTGTCTTCCATGCAACTCTGCACCCGCATGGATCACAACCAATCTGTTCTAACAAATATCTTCTTCTTTACTTATGTCAAGAATTAATAAATATAGGATGAGATGGGTATCATTTTTGTATCTCTTTCCGTTTTGTTCCCTGGCCTTATAATTATGTACCCATTGGGTGGTTGGAAAGACTCTTTTTGATGACTATAATGTTTCTTGGACGGGCCAGTCCCTTTCATGGCTGGGGGACCTCCTTTTCCAAGACCCCCAGCATTTTTTGTGTTTTTTTTGGTATCTGTATCTTCTTTTTTCACCTTCAATTATTTTTTTCATCTTTAATAGTTTTAAATTCAATTTCTGAAAAGATGGAAATGGAGTGTGTTAACCTGATTCTGTTGTTGTAAGTTACACGACAGGTACTCTTTTCACATTAGAATCGGCAAATATTGACCGTGTCGAATGACAAACTTCTGCGCCAACAAACAATTGGTTATCTCACTGTTCATGTGAACTATTCACATTAATATTTGCAATCAAAGGTATGTACAGAGCACCTTCAGATGTAGGGGGAACTAACATAAACCCTTTAACTGTTGCTTTAAGTGTCCTATTGACCATACCAACCCACATTTAAATGGATTTGGGTCAAAAGAGTAAGAAAAAAATGAAATAAGGTAAAAATAAGAAAGGTGAACTAACATCTATTAATTAGGATCTCTACCTGAATATTGTAGCTTTATGATAAATAATATCAAACCACCAGAGGAAATCATGTATTTGGTACCAGAAATTTCAGAGTGCATTTCTGGTTTATGTAAAAAAGAGAAAATAATACACAACCAAGAATTATGTTTGATGTGCTTCTGTTTTAAGAAAAAAAATAATGTTTTCTGAAACTGTTTATGGGGCTTAGTTTCCTTGAAGTCACAACAAACTAAACAATTCATTTTGGGAACACCACTCTTAATCTTATACTGAATTTGAATGTACAATTAGATAAATGAAGTCTATGGATTCTTTGGCCAAGTCTTAACTATGCTTGTGAAATCATTGCTAAAAGAAAAGGGGCATTAAAGTGAAAATCTTTATGACATGAACTGAAATAATCAAGTTCTTTTGCTACAGCCTTTGCAGTTTTGAATAGTAAAACCCACTATACCAATACAACTATGCTTATGATATTAAACTTCAGGGAAGTGGTAAAATAATATACTTGAACAAATTCTGTTGTACATTTGTGAAATATCTTATCTTCTTGAAGTTAACGGGCAGACCAATATAGAATAATCATTATCATACTAAAAGGAGTGTTGGCAGCAGTAACAACAACAGGAGGTGGCAACCAACAGGAATAAGCAAGATGGAATACTTTGCAATGGCTATCCATAATACAGGCATCTCTTGCAACAAATCCAGCCCTTATGGTGCTTCAGTTCTCCTAGGAAACTCAACACTGGATAGAGACTGGGCATACTGGAATATGACCTATGATAAGAAATTTTATGCTGAAGAGTGGTGAATATTGCTGATGTGCCAGTCGTTTCTGTTAAAAAAAAAAATGAAATAAGCATATTGATGAACAACCCCTAAAACTTATTGCTTGGGAAATAGGGAAGTCAACGAAAGCATAGATTCAGACAAATTTGCCCATCCATTCAAATCCAATTATGGCTTGTTTTATCAGTGCAGAGCTGCAGATATGCCTTAACCAAAGATGCATGATGGGAAAATGGGATTGATGATAGGTTTTGTATGTCAAAGAAAGGGTATCTCTGTTGTTAGATGATAGATTAGCTGGTTTCATTCTTGATAGTTCTGAAATCAAGAATGTACTGTTGGGCAAATATGCCTTTTGTCCCATTTTGTGTTCTAATGGGCCAAGTTGTACCTGTAACCTGTTTAACAGGCCTTTCTCTCTCTATATTTCAAGATGGGAGTTTGTTGGGTCTTGGGATTCTTCAAAATTTTCATTACTGTTACTTTGATGTGCACTACCATAACAGTTCTAAATACAACAGAGCTGCATTATTGGTGATTTCCTTTGAGAAAGCCATTCGACCAATTGTAATATTGCATTCTACATAAATAGTTTGGGTTCCTTAAATGCTGTCAAATATTCGGTCTCTGTTTAAGGAGACCAGTTCTGATAGATATGAGTGGATTTCTTGAGTTGTTTCATGGATTTACAATTTGTTAGGAGAATGGGTTGTCTTCTGGTGGGGAAAGGTCAAAGGCGGTGGCCACAGGGAGGGTGGCTAGACATTCGCATCATTGCATATGTTTTAGACACTAGGTTTGTTTAGCCTTAATTTTTTTTCCCAATTCTGGCCCAATATTAGGTTTTTTTTTGGGTATTTGGCCCAATATTAGTTATGGCCTCAATCTGGAGTCCATGCACCATGAAAGCGAACGATCTAACGAAGCTCAACTGATTTTGGATTTTGATTCTTTAGAACAGACCGGCTGGACAGCACCCAGCACTGGTTAGAAGTTAGAACAATGTAGATGGGTTCAATGGTAGTAATATTAACATGAAATTGCTTGACAGAGCCCTACCATTATCTCGTATCTTTATGAAACAAAGTTAAGATGTGTGCCCTAATCATTATGGGCTGAGGCCCAAGTTGTCACAAGTGCCCATGTCTATTGTATTATAGGTATTGCAATGAGAGGAATTATTGACTCCTACCTGGTCGGAGGAATTGTGTCCGGCTAAGTGCATTTTTATTTAAAATTTAGGGTTTGCAGATTTAGGAGTTTAGGGTCAGAGTCTACAAGATATAGGGTTTTCATATTCGCTCCTGACCATGGTAGGAGCGAATCTATGCTCTTGCAATGACACGTACACATGATGGTCCTAAATGCCAGCCTGATTTACTATTCTACTAAAAAAAGTATAACTGAGAAGTGCTTCCTTGGGAGCTCACACCCCAATCAATAACATGATTGGCTCAGTGTTCTACACGTGGGCCAGAGCCCAGAGGCGGCCCACATAAATCCCTCCCTTGCCCACCAGTTCAGTGGACCCGTTTACTCCTCCCACCCTTCCTTGTTCCAGTATTCTGGAACCAGGAACCCTTTTTTCTTGTGTTAAGACGTGAGGAAGAAGCTCATAAACAACTACTGCATGCACGTTCGAACTTTTCGCTTAGGCTGTGTTTGGTTCAAAGGAAAAAGTAGGAAAAGGTAGGAAAACCATTACAAACCATGTATAGGTTTTTCTATCTCTCTTTCTTTCTCTACCTTTTCCTTCAAACCAAACATAGCATTAAGGTATTAAACATGGGCCACTGTTTTGTTAAGGGCCCATGAGTAAATTCCTATTCCTCCTCCCCAGAGTAGGCCTACTGGCCTTTTGCATTCCTAGGATTAACTGTGAACAGGGAACGCCCAGTAAAACTAAATGCATACGTGTTTTTCTACCTTTCCACAACCATCATTTGACCAATCTCCCTCTCTGTGTGTGTGCAAATTTTCAAATTGATATCTAGGGTTGACGTAGTTGAAACCAATAGATGAAGAGATCTGGCTTTCCTTTCCGAATTCCAATTGTCCTCAGGTGCAAACCTGTTACATGTATATGAAATTAGACAGTTGTCGTCTTTGTGGTTGGACCCACAAAAGCAAGGTTTTTAAAACCGATTTGAAGAACGAATTGGTCGGGGATTCTGTTCTCAGGTCGAACAGTCCAGCCGTTTGAATCGAATGATCGGCCTGTTTTGATAAAAAAAATAAAAAATGATCAAAACTGTTTAAACGGTTAATCATTCAGGTCAATGGCTTGCTGACCAAAATCAATGGTTTTTGGAAAAACTTGATTTTTTGTTAAAATGGAATCGATTACCTGACCGATTCCCGGTTTTTCCAGTCCAATTTTGAAAACCATGCACAAAAGTATTGAACTTGAACATTAAGAAAGAGAACAATTAAAATGAAGCCTCTTTTTTATCCATCTCTCAGTTCTGCAATCTCTAGAAGTGAATGAATTAAAATGAGGTACATAATTTATTTTTCCAAAGCCGTTTAGATAATATCCATCCCATCTTATAATTATTATTGTTTTGAAACGAAAAATGAGGAATAAACCACGTCTCACGTTCCTTCCAATCCCTTTTCGTGCTAAACATGTGAAGAGGAAGCTCGCACGCAACAAACAATCAGATAGGGGAAGGGGAATAATTCCTCCACCGACTATAACACTCACTCATCTATGTAATGGCTTATCCACTGTTTAATGGGCCAAATTTGAGCCCAAAAACACTTGCCACCTTGTCACAATGAATCAAAATAAAATATTAGAATTTTCGAGGACAAATAATAAAGGTGGGGTGTTAAGATGATCTGATGTGGACTACCTTTTGGTATTTGCCATGTCATAAAATGACAGGTTGTGTAGGGAAGCTCCCCTCTTGACCAGATTAAGGAACTTATTTCTATCTATCCGACCCTCCATGGCCAATCATTAGATGCCTCGTTGTCCTGACATGAAGATCCCATATGTAAAGAGTTGATGCACCGTATTATTCATGGGTATAATGATCTATCTATACTACATAACTTCAGCTTATAGAATCCATAAGCTTTTCAGTGCAGCCACTTCAGTTCTTGGAACAAAGTTAAGGCTGCAATTGGCATTACTTAACTTATCTATTCTTTTGCAGTTAAAGACTCCTTATTTATAGGGGCATTTTAACTGCAAAAAGGAGATAAATCCTTAAAATAAGGAATGTCAAATACAATCTAAATAAGAGACTACTGCAACACAAACACAATCCCATCCTTGTAAAATAATCTTTGATTAATATTTTGTGACTTTTTGTTAAACTAGTTAAGTATGCATGTGTTTTACACGTGGCAATTTTAAATGATGATAATGATAGTAAATCTAATTTTTTTTTATAAATTTTACGTATTTTTTTATTTTTTATTTTTATTTTTTATTAATAATCAGATGCAGATTGAAAAATCCAAATCTGATTACATAAACAATTATACAAATATGTGATAATTGAGTCAAGTTGTGATGTTTCAAGTATCATTGACAGGTTTATTTGTTTGGCTAGACTATTCTTTTTGTAATGTTTTATCTTTTTTGTTTATTTATTAAAAAAATATAAGATTTAAATATAGAAAATTAAATGAGGTGAAAAGTAGTAGCTCCATAATCTTATTCATATTTTTAATCATAGTGTGAATATAGAATTATAAATGTGTTCAATTTTCTATATATATATATTTTGTATTTCTATTTGTAAAAATAATTTTGGTATATCACACTTACTTTTTATTTAATATGATAAATATATGATATTAGACATGTGCTTAAATGTTTTTTGTAAAATTTATTTTTTCATTTTTACTTTTATATTTTATTAATTTTTATTAATTATTTATGACATTAAAGGTTAACACATTTGATCCAAAAGTTGAATTATTGATCTTCGGCAAATAGTAAAATAATTTCATCTTTATTAGTTCTAAATTATGTATTCCATTTTCATTATTAATAAAAATAACTCTCTTTTATTGCATTTATTTTTTTTTAATTTGATTAATAAAAATATCATAAATGTTTCTAATTTTTTTCTATATTTTTGTAATTTTCTATATTTGTTTCTATTTTAAAAATTTTATTACCTAACTATGACTTCATAGGTTGATCAATTTGATTTGGATGGTTGAATTGCTTACCCATTACTTGGATAAATAATGGTTTTATTTTTTGAGTTAGTTTTAAAATATACAGGTTTATATTGTTAAAAATATTGACATAGATCTAATTAGTAGCATTTATTAGTAAAAAATAACTTAAATATAGGATTTAATATGAGAAAATGGGAGTTAATATATTAAGTATAAGATTTAATGAAAGGGGATTAAATGAGGTGAAAACTAGAAAGTAATAATTGAAGTTACATTTTCAACCCTTATAATTAGAGATTGACTAAATATACACATATGAGCATTTTAGTAGTCGTTAAAACTATAATAAAACAACTTTTTTACCCTTTCTGAAACAGAGAAATAAAAGGTAATTTTAGTCTAAAACTTTTACTCTATATCTACACTTTTATATATAGTATAGATGTAGGTGGTACTTCACATAAACTACCAAATGTGTTTTTTGTTATGTTTATGCCTTGTTTCTAGTCATTTGAACATAAATTTAATGTCATTAATGTATTTTTAGGATTTATGTAATTCCCTCCTATATATATATATATATCTTATTTTGTGATACTCGTATTTAGATAAAAGATTGACTTTTCAACACTTTGATATGTGGAAGCAACTAATGGTGGCTCAGTTAAAGTTCTCTGGTTGGTTGTAATGGAAACTTACACTAGGGTTTGGGGGATGGGCTACCACTACCACTGTTGTATAGTCTCGATGAAAAAACAACCTTATATATAATGTGGAGAATTTGCCAATTGGCCCAAGTAACTGGTAAGGTCTTTTACTTTTGTTGTAGTAAAGAATAGGGATTGAAGTGGTAAGTCTTTCTTGTTTTATGTTGTCCCAACTTAAACTACAATTCATAAATTCCACTTGAAGCCTTGAAGTTAGTTGAGCAGTATAAGCCTTGGCTGTATGCTCCAAGCCTCCAGCCCCCTTTGGGGACCTAGGAAATGATGAATCTAGATTAGGTGCACCTCTTGATTGTGTGAGGGGCTACTCTACCAACAATAATGCCCCACTTCAGCCATCAAGTGTATAAGCTGGGCCTCACAAAGACTCCAACTTCTCACTTTGCATTGCATGTGTGGCTGGCGTGCACTATCATTATTTTAAGGGTTATTATGTTACTAGAATGTGAAATGTAGGTAGAATTAATAAATATTTCTTTCCCATGTATATAAAATAAAACAATGTATTACTGGATTTCGGAGCAGGACGGATCATCTTTTTTGGTGAAAAAACAAATTAAATGACCCTATTTTAGCTTGGATAGCTTTACGGCTTTACTGCCCATCTTCAGAAGCCCCTAGCTAGTAGTTAGTGTAGAGCATAGGGTTCATTTGCTTAGTTAAGTATTATTTTCTTCCTTCATTTTCATTATATTTTATTATTTTGATCAAAATAATTATATTAATTTCACAAGGTAGATGAAAATAAAAGTTTCATCTCTTTTTCTCTCTCTTAAGAAGAAAAATCAACTACTACATACACAATTCTGAGATGGCAACTGACTTTTGGATAGTGGGTGCGCGGTCAAGGCAGCAGCTCTTTGTTACTTGAAAAGCTTGCTGTTGTTGGTAGGTAATCCTGATTCTCACTCTCTGTTGCTTGAAAAATTGGCGCACTGTAACTTCAAAGCTTTGTGTGTGGGGAACACCAAATGAGATATGACCCAAGAAAGAGGGAGAGGGTGGTCCGTCAATCTATCACAAACAAAATAGAGGCGTACTTGCTACGCACTGTCCCTATATACATGCAATAACGAAGCAAATTGCGACTACATTCAGCAACCACAGTCTTATTATTCTTGATCTCGACCTTATACGTACATCTTATTATATATTTAAAACATTTCCTGTACTTATAAATTATTATTCATGGGAGATGTTTCGAAGCCCCTGTGTCCTATGCATCCAATGAGAAAGAGAGAGAGGAAAATAATAAAATCCAAACCATCAGATTCTAAATTTAAGCATTAATTCTCGGTTAAAATTAAAAGAACTAAATGACTCTTAGGCCACCACTCATTTTGGCTTTGACAATTCGTGTTTTGTGGGGCATGATGACTGATGGTTATTTGGGGATGCCAAGAGAAGATGGCACGTGGATGAGAACACGTGGGATATTCGTCTTGCTAGTTGCTACCTAGCTCAACTAGCTACTTTTTTTTTTAAAGTTAATTTGCCCTTGTTATTTTCTATGAATTTTTTAAGCAATAAATATAATGAATTATTCATCTATGAATTTTATTTTATAAAATTATTAAACAAAGATGACTGACATCTATAATCCTCCTACGTGCTTCATGGTGAAGTGTGTCCTTCTACATGTTTTTTGTAAGTAAATTAAGTAGTAAAGGACAAATTAGGTTTCCAATGCTGGCTTGTGTACACAGAACTAGTACCAAGTAAAAAAGCTTAATTTATGTAAATACTGTGGGCGCGTGAATATGAATAATGTGTATAACCAAGGTGAACATGCTTTCAATTAAATATCTACATCTGCAAATTGACTGGATGTCTGTAATATTTTATATTCCTATTGTTTTACAAATTTTGTTTATCCGTGGATATGCCAATTTGGCTTAATTATATATTATATACCCATTTGACACACATAATTCCTATGTACACGATAGCAGCTGAACTTGTATACTTTATTAGATGAAACATTGAATGAAGTAAATATTTGTTTTCTAGCCATTTGATGGAGCAGACATGAAGATGGGTAAGAATGGCTCAGCTGTTTAGGGAAGGGATGAAACATTGCATGCATATATCATGGAATCTATATCTGGTTCAGGTTTTGACCTGATCCTGAATTCCTGATTCTGTTATAAAATGGGCATTTATGATCCGGTATGGATTTTGGGTAAATCTGACCCATTCCATGCCCCACTGGTAGGGATCGTTGGATGTCCTACACAAATCACAATTGGGACCGGAGAGCCCTCATGAGGTGTTGTTTTATTCTATCTGTCGAGGCGATGGATCATGACCGATTGAATGGAGCAGATTTGACCCATGGGTAAAATACCCAACTTTAATTTCACCGAAACCCAAATCCACTGTCCCCATGCATTAAATTCCTATTTCCCACCCGGCAAGGCAACATCACTCATGGACTCAATGTTTATTCTAATCCGATGGTTGATAGCTCATTTGCACGTGGCCATGTGATCAGGTGCCTTTTACGTTGGAACTAGATATTTTGGGCACAACTAAAAAGGCCAAATTCTTACCCCGGATATCACTGTCGTCTCATGAACACTAACTAAAAAAAGAGAAACCTTTCAAAAAAAAAAAAAAACTAAAAAAAGAGAAAATACCAAAAAAATAAAAAAAAACCGAAAGAAGAGAAAGGTCGGTACCAAAATATCTCAAGGGTATTTCAGTCAATTGAAGCAGGGTATTACTTGTTCCCATTGAGCGCGGAGCCAGAGATAGTCAGGTAGACGGTCACGGAGACTCGGCTGCAAGGACTCCTACAATCCGATTTATTCGGATTGGATGGATATTAAAGCCTGCATCCGTTTTGTGATAAAAATCCAAATTGGATTAATTGTAATATAATAATAGATATAGATATAGATTAATAGATATTAATAATGTATATAATCCAAATTGGATTAATTGTAATATAATAATAGATATAGATATTATATATAGTATTTTATATTTAAATACATCTTTATGTATTTTGATAGTTCAATAATCAAGTCGGATTCGGCTGTATCTGAAACTGATCCAAATCCGACATTACAGCCTTCACGGAGACTCTGTCTGCTTTTGAAGCCTTTTCCGTCGCTTGACCGTTTCATGCTCACGTTTCTCTTGTAAGGAAATGCATCCACCTGTGCGTGGTAATCCGAGCATAATTCCTGGTTATTGGATTGTTTTAAGGTGATAATCAGAAAATTTAATGAACTGTTCTGTTTTCAAGTGTTAATAAATCCTTCTTTAAGTGACAGACATTTCTTAATCTTTTTTCCTTTATCGTGCATGGTATCTCCATGGTTTCTGCTATAAAAGCTATGTTTTGCCTGACTGTGCCTTCCCCGAGAATCTAAATCTTCTCCATCATCTAATCTCTATCTCGAGTTCTTTTGTTATCTCCCCATGTTCTCCTGTTGAAGGCTTTCTATTTTGGGTTCTTAAGGGACTTGCTAGTCATGGAAGCTGTTCTGCAGACAAAAGGGCTTTTTTCCCTGCCCTCAAATCCCAAAACCAAATTTTTAGGCTCACCACAGTGTTTCAAACGCCGGTTGAATGCCAGAAACGATAGAGCTCTTGGTGGGTTTTCTCTGTCTGTTGATGGGTTCCAAAAATTTCATGGGTTTGTGTCAAAAACTCATGGCTTATATAAGAAGGGAAGGGGCTGGCAGATTTACAGGGCAGAAGCTGCAGCTGCTGCAGATGGGCAGCCACTGATTGGTGAAGTGGAGCAGCCCAAGTTTTTGGGTATTGAGCTCGTAACCCTTAAGAAAATTATCCCACTTGGGTTGATGTTCTTCTGTATCCTCTTTAACTATACAATTCTGAGAGACACGAAAGATGTCTTGGTTGTGACTGCTAAAGGCAGCAGTGCAGAGATTATTCCATTTCTGAAGACTTGGGTGAACTTGCCAATGGCCGTTGGATTTATGCTCTTGTACACCAAGCTCGCTAATGTTTTGTCAAAGCAGGCTCTCTTCTATACTATCATTGTTCCCTTCATTGCTTTCTTCGGGGCATTTGGGTTTGTTCTATACCCCCTTAGCAATGTCTTCCATCCCACAGCACTTGCGGATAAGCTTTTGGCGGCGCTTGGACCGAGCTTCCTTGGCCCGGTTGCAATTCTTAGAATCTGGAGTTTCTGTTTGTTCTATGTCATGGCTGAGTTATGGGGTAGTGTAGTGATATCGGTTCTGTTCTGGGGGTTTGCCAATCAGGTGACATACTTATCCTCTAGCTCTAACTTTCCGTTGAATGTCTTCTGTTTTTTTTTTTTTATGGGGGGGGGGGTTACAACTGAATCTTTGATTCTATCTGATTGCTTAGGGGATTCTGCTACATCCTTCTCTGTTTTGGACGCATTTAGCATCTAAATAGGGCTTCTTTTAAATCGTTATCGTTTATAATTTTTGGTTCCATGGCCTGATTCCTTGTTCTTTTGATTATATATAGACTGCTCAAAGGGGTGGTGGTAAGGTTTTGATTGATTATTTGATGTGGTTTTGTGTTTGTTATTGGGACCTTGTTGACAGGATTATTTGTGTTTTAGATTCTTCACTCTCAGCCATCTTTGGTGCCTTTTTGTTATTCATGTTGAGACGAGTATCCCGCTTTATAGATTGGATGTCAATGAGTTCTTTTCATAATTTTAATGTAATGTTTTGTACCCTTGGTGTTTCATTGGAGCAAAGCTAAAATGGGGAAACAATTATTCGAAGTTCTTAATATAGAATTGGTTCCTTTTTAATTATTTGTCCTGTGGATTTTGATGGTTTCTTTGTTACCAGAGATTTTTGTTAGATTCTTACCAGTGCTGAAGATTGCCATATGAAGTTAGTTTTTAGTGTATATTAGGAAGATTTTGACTTACTAATGTCTAGGCCAAGAACCAGAGGCTCTAATAGTAATCAGTTCCTATGAAAGAATAATTGTTACTTAAGCGCTTCTTTTAGCAGCTTGGTTTTGTAGGTTCATGTCCAGATGACTTCAAAGGGTTTCTTCTTTTTCTTTGCTGGGGGTGGGTGGGTGGCAGCTTCCTCTCTCACAAATAAAAATGAAAGGTTTTCTAGTTAGCTTTTTCCCTATACACCCTTCCGTCTTCTGCCATGTAGATGGATAATGTGGTTTGTCCAAGCCATACACCACATAGGGGACTCTATGGATTGGCTACATGCCAGCTGCTATACATGACCTTGCACTTCTTGCACTGATATTTTTTTTTTAACTGAACTTTTCGCTCTTTGAGTGAGTTGTATTTCTGAATGAATTCACCGTTATGAGTGATAACTTCCCTTTAATGGTTGTGTGTGTATTACTATTTCACCATGTATTTGAATGACCTTGGAGATGCATTTATGTCATTTTCAAGTCATGCCTATATGTCCCAAGTACTATAAGTATCATTGCAACATACAATTCTTTTTTGTGCCAGAATGCTTCTGTATTTTCCTTAATTTAGTTTCCTGGTTCATATCTGAAGTTTGGTGGAGTTGCCACTGATGTCTTTTCTTGCTTTTTGGTGCAGATAACTACTGTTGAAGAAGCCAAAAAGTTCTACCCATTGTTTGGTCTTGGAGCCAATGTTGCCCTTGTGTTCTCTGGTCGAACAGTTAAGTTCTTCTCCAGGCTGAGACAGAGCTTGGGCCCTGGAGTTGATGGTTGGGCCATTTCCCTCAGAGGAATGATGAGCATTGTGGTGATAATGGGGCTTGCAATCTGTGCTCTTTACTGGTGGGTGAATGCTTTTGTTCCTCTTCCCACCCGTAGTAAGAAGAAGAAGGTAAGCCTTGAACATTAAGTGTTGGTGCTTTCTGTGTATCTGTTTGCTGTGGTTTTCTTTATCATATGAAATGCAATCTTTCCAGACAATTCAAGGTCTGAAGTCTACAGATATGGATTTGCTTTCTTGCACATGATCTGACATGAACAGGATCTGGATTAGCCACATGTAATAGGCCCTTGTTCACTCAATCCCACATTTAATGCAGTAGTTTGCACTTCCCCCTTAGAACAAAAGATGGTTCCTCCCTTCTTGTGGGATGGGATATGGACATTTTGTGTTAGCTTGCAAGATATAAAGAGGGACATGGGAAAAGTGTGGTTCCATTTTTTTTTTTCTGTTGGCTCATCCAGCCCGCCATGATCTGTAAAAACCATATTAAACAGTATCAAGAGTGAGCCCTGGCTGGGCTTCCAGGCCTATAACTTTAAAATATAGATTCAATATATGTAATATTTTATATTATATGACATAATATATGTATACAATTTATATTATTATATAATATAATACGTTTTTTATTGGTAACCATATATAAAATATTATATAATATGTTTATTGGGTCCAGCCAGAAGCTTCCGGGTTGGGCTACAATGATCACCCCTAATCCAGAGCTTGATTTGTCAAAACAGCATGCATGATCTTTTATTACAGAATCAAGATTTTCAGAATAAAGGTATAATATGCAAAGATTTCGGAAATTGGATCCTAATGATCCCCAAGCCGATGAACAAGTAGGTATGGTAGCAGGCATTTTTCTAAGTGGGGTCTTGTAGGGGGGTGCTGCCCACATGACCTACCCTATCTGACATGCACCCAGTTTACATGGATGAGAAGACAGGAATCAGAATCTGATGCATGCTCAGGAGTCTGGTTCCTTAAAAAGGACTCATGGGCATGCCTATGGGAAAAGCAAAAACTATTAAAATAATGTTTTTTTTTTCAAATTTTAACATTACGTATCCATAAAAAATGGTCTGGAACTTTATCTTTGTTACTTATCTTTGTTACTTAATGGTGGTTTCTATAAAAAAGGGCATTCATTGCGTATATTAGCTATTCATTTATCAAATAAGCAAGACTGTGGAATATAGGAATCTGATGCTTGTCTGACATGGGCACTTAATCTACTTAGGAGAGTCCATGCAACACTAACCGTATCCCAACATCCTGCATTTCTTGGTGTTTTTCATGGAGTGACATTAACTCTCTGCTGTTGTTGTTGTTGTTCTTGCTTCTTTTTAGTAGAGGATTTCCTGGATGCATGTAATGGTTTTTTTACTAGTGTTTCATGAATAGAGGAGAATTACACATGGGGCCATTTTGGGCACTCAACCACCTTGTCATATGGTAGATTTCTGGGTTGTTTAGACTTTTTCCTGAACAACCCAACTGGAAGATGACTTCCTCATCCTCTTTTTTCCTATCATCATCAATAAAAACAACCTAATAATTGCTAATAGTAATATAGTATACTGCAGCTATGATTCATGTCCTATAATTATAAACATAGAGGATGGGAAACTTGGGCGAGTTTCTGGAGGTCAATGGTCTTGATGCCTGATGATATATCATGTAATATTTCAAACCTGGGGATCTTGTATTGTATCATCTCAGTCATTTCATCTGACTCCAAATTGTGTCTGATATTTTTAAGACCGAGTATTGCAGCATAGGTATTTGTTACAGTGTACTCAAGCAGGTGGTTAGTAGTCTTGCATAATCTTTCTTAACAACACAATTTGTTTCCTTGGCAGGAAAAGCCCCAAATGGGCACAATGGAAAGCTTGAAATTCTTAGTATCCTCTAGATACGTCAGGGATCTAGCTACATTGGTTGTTGCTTATGGTATTAGCATCAACCTTGTGGAGGTTACATGGAAGTCAAAACTCAAGGCTCAGGTAGGTGAACTTTGCTTCAAACGCTTCTTTCTCTGCCTATATTCCAGGCAGTTGCATCCATCTCTTACCACTAATTTTCCTCAAACTGTGCAGTTTCCTAGCCCAAATGAATATTCATCCTTCATGGGTGACTTCTCAACTGCCACTGGGGTGGCAACCTTCACAATGATGTTGCTAAGCCAATGGATATTTGACAAATACGGGTGGGGAGTTGCTGCCAGGATTACACCAACAGTTTTGCTTCTCACAGGAGTTGGCTTCTTCTCTTTGATTCTGTTTGGGGATCCACTTGTCCCTGCAATGGGGAAGCTTGGGATGACTCCTCTACTTGCAGCTGTGTATGTGGGCGCTATGCAAAACATTTTCAGTAAGAGTGCAAAATACAGTTTATTTGATCCTTGCAAAGAAATGGCTTACATCCCTTTGGATGAAGATACCAAGGTATGGGGATTGAAAATTCATGTCTCTTCCTTGCTTTTACGTTTCCTTTATATTTTATATTTTCCCATTGTTAACTTGGTACGTTATTTGCATGTTCACAGGTAAAAGGGAAGGCGGCCATTGATGTTGTCTGCAACCCATTGGGGAAGTCGGGAGGCGCCTTGATCCAGCAGTTCATGATATTGACATTTGGGTCACTTGCGAATTCAACTCCCTACCTTGGGGGAATATTGTTGGTGATTGTTTTTGCGTGGTTAGCTGCAGCAAATTCTTTGGACACCCAGTTTAATGCCTTGCGCAAGGAGGAAGAACTTGAGAAGGAGATGGAGAAGAGAGAAGCACTTAAGATACCAGTAGTTGCTAAGGAGGGAACTAATGGGCAGGCCGGAGTTGGAAATGGACCACTGGCAAGTGGATCAGCACTTGATCAGGCAACAGGGGATGCTTCCACTAGTTCATCTGGCTCTTCTACACCCCGCAGCATCCAATAAATTTCTTTAATCATTTCGTCTTACAAAAAAAAAAAATGCAGGGATAGTGGGATATATTCTTAGATTAGATTCATTGGTAGGATTAGAACCATAATTTTATGGATGAAATAATCAGATCTCAATCAGATATGCAACTGATTATTTTAAATCCCTTTTTGGTAGGAAATAAACTGAATATCTATTGAAGCAGGTATACAACTTTTTCTTGTTTGCATTGGGTGTTATAAATGTCAGATATCATGCTTTAAACCATTCTAACTTGGAAAAATGTACTAGTGTACATTCACTGACTAAGCTTTTGCATGTCGAGAACTTGGTCTACATATTGCCCAAGCACACAAGGGCTGTTTCCTATCATAAAACCGTTTTGGACTTCTTGCTGTCTGTGTTCCTGTGGTTTGGTTTGAGTTGTAATCTCTAACCATGAAAACATGTATCAAGGATTAGCCTAGTAACCTACACGGCCACAAAATTTGGAGCACTACAAGCCAGCATATACACCGTTTGGGAAACAATTTTATCAACTGTGGCCTCGGGCCGTGCGAACTTGCAAGAGAGCTGCAGTGTAAATTATCCTTAGAAGTTGGAATTCTAGATGGAAGAGGGTATTCATTCTTCACCAAGGATGGAAGAGAGTCCCAAAACCAAATTATCCCTGGATTTTGCTTTGGTAGGGAAACATGGTTAGGCATAACACAAATTATCCTTGAACTGCAGATATTACATCAAGGTAAGTATATTATGTAGAACCAAAACCAAAGTATCCCTGGATTTTTTTTTTTGGTTTTATTTGCCAAATGGTGAGCCCAAAATCCCCCTGTTAGAAAGAAATGCATTGTCTGATGATGTATTGATATGATACTCCTACTTAGGGCTCAGTATGTACAGCTTAAATACATAAAAAATAACACAAAATATAAGGTTTTACTTTGCTTCTACACTTATTTTGTGAAAAAAGGCATTTTAGAAAGTTGGGGTGTAATATTTTGTTACTACATAAATAAAAAGAATGATGAAAGTGCTTTTTTCTAGATTAAGTGAAATGGGCAATGGGAAGCCTTATTAGCAATTCTTCCGAGTATTGAAGTGAAATGGGATAGTTTGCCCCCTACATTTCTTGACTTGATCTCCTGGATGCTCCTATTTATGGTATTTGGGATAAGAAAGCAACTGTTGGAGAGACATTGGAAGAACCCCAGTTCAACTTCAAGGTTTCAAAGGCCTCTACAGACTACAAATTAACCAGCCTCACAAGTTTACTTTGGCATCTTAAACGGAGCTGCAATTGCAAGTTTGCAACCGAATTATGGTTATATGGTCAATGTGATTATTTGATTATAAAACAGTCTAGATTTTTTTTTCTTATTCATCCCAAAGAAAGAGACAGAAGGAGAATATTAGTCCATTTGAGATGAAATGATTTCATTTTGGTTTTTGATGTATCCTATTTACCAAAAATAAAAAAAAGGCAGTCTTTAAGTTTTTTGTTCCACTGTGTTCAACCCAAAGAAAGAGATGCAATCGGAAGACTATAATCCATTTGTGGCGATTTGATTTAATTTTGGTTTTTTACAGAAATCAGTTTTTTTTTTTTTTTGTCTTTTTTGAATTTGGACAAACCATAGAGTTCTAAATGCTGATACGAATATATTAAAATCAAACTATTTAAATTCGTCCGATAAAAAGAGTTTTTCTTGTGGGTCTGAAAATCATTCATTGGTGTTAAGTCACAATATAAAGATAAGATAAAATAATTAATGACCGAAAGGTGAGACTTATAATCAATGAGAGGAAGTTGGTCAGGAATCTATTTTTAAACACAAATTTCCTTTCTCAACCCCCCCCCCCTTTTTTTTTCTGGGGTAGAAACTCAACTTTCTGTTTTTCTCTTATTTTATATAAAACCTAATGTAACCTTGAATCATTTCTCGAATCCTGTATCATATCAATCTCATCAATGGCTCACTGCCATCGGTCAATGCATTATAATTCTACAGTTATTCTTCACAAGCAACAGAAAATCAATCTATTCCAGAAGATGACTCTGTGGGGCTTAAAAAAGGCTATCTATTTGATGTTGTGGTGGTCCAAATATCTCTCACTTTATTTTTTCTAAAAAAAAGGAAAAAATAAATAAATATAACTTTACATATGGTAATGACAGGGAGTGGGAGTTCTTTTTATCCACTTCCTTTTCATGTATTGGCAATTGGAGTCCGGATCTCCTGTTCACGAGAACTCTGCCCATATTTATTGCAGCCACATATGGAGAATATCTCTTCCTCTGCATAGTATTATGCAGGGGGAGATGTTCCCAATTCATGGGGGGTAGTGTATTGTGGGTAGACATGGGCAGGGTTCTCGTGGGCAAGAGATCCGAACTCTGGCAATTGGTGTAGAGACCATTGCCTTTTCCTTTTCCTTTTCTTTTTCTTTTCTTTTTTCTTTTCTTTATTCTTATCTTTTAAGATGCTGCTTTGGTCCTTGGGTTAACGGTAATGAGTTCGGGAATGCTGGCCACAAGATATTACAGTTGCAGGTCCAAAATATCTTTCCATGAATGACAATATAAAATACAAGATAGGTTCTTGATGTATGATTCTAGGGGCTTGTGGTTGGCAGATCCAGACCTAATATAAGTAGACCTGTTCATAGGCCGGACTTAGACTTGCTTTTGCCAAAATTTGAATACAATGTAAAGTTAGGCCCATAAACAGGTCTAATACCAGGGATGCATATAGGACCCATTGCCCATTGGTATTAATCTTGTAGAGAACCTACACTTCTGCAGGTTTGAATCCCATGCCTTCAAAGAAAGAGGTGCTGAGTTACCAAGTGAATTACTGGGTCATTCATTGGCTCATACTCATAGGGGTCATTGGTTGGTGGAAGGATAAAATGTCAGTCTGATAAACTTAAAAATGTAGATTTAACTGGGGCTGTTTGATAATGGTTTCAGATGTTAAACTGAAAAGCAATAAGTCTTGAAAATAAATTTTTAATGAAGTCGTGGGTTATTTAGCGACTGAATCCAAAGTTGAATGGATCATTGTACCCTTGAAAATAAATTAAGCAACAAGTCTTTCAGTTTAGCAACTTCAATTATTATCAATGTCCCCTTAACCAATGTTTTAAAAATCGATCCGATTCGGAACCAAAACTGCTTTGACCACCGGTTTTTTAATCAATAATTTGACTGTTCAGTTCGAATGGGCAGAGTCCATTCTGATTTAAAAAATAAAAAGAAAACTGTTGTCTGGATTGATCAATCGACGGTTCGACCACCAGATTAGTAGGTCGCTGACTAAGCCAATAATTTTTGGCCCAAGAACGATTTTAGGGTAAAACATAATCAACTGTCTGAACAATTCCTGGGTCAATCAGTCCGACTATCCAGCCCAGTCCGATTTTCAAAACCTTGCATTCAACAACAACATGCCATGCCCAAAGTTAGGTCCACGTGGGATCCACCCCTCCCAAGACTCACCGAAAATTGGCTAAAATGGCTTGTCATACGCATGTCTTTCACAAATTCTATACTTTTGGTATCACCGTTGCAATGACATAACAACACCGACCATACCCACCCAGTGGCTTGGCTTGTATGGGATTGGGATAGGGGTACAACCCAGAAAGTGCATCATGGGCCAAAGATTTGGAACATTCTATATGGGCTTATTACTCACTTGTTGCAATAGATGCTGGGTCCACTTGCACTTGGGACCACTAGACCAGAATGTTCCAAACACGAGAAGAAGACTTGGAACACAAAGGCCAAAGCTTTTTTATGAAGCGCATTAATTCTAGTCTCAGCTCAATGCTTGGACAAAAATTTGCTTCAGCAGCTCATCGGAAATTGTAACCAGTAACCACATTGTTTGTACTCATGCTTTGAACTTTGAAGATTGAAAGAGAGCACTGCACAGTATTCTGTACTCTGGTCCGTGGGTCGGATATATCTTGGGCCTGGTTATTGTAGGCCTTTTATCACTCATGGCGATTCTTTTTTATTTTTTTCTTCTTTCTTTCTCAGGAAGAAGAAAAACAATAACAATATCTACTTTAGCTATTCAATTTCGACTTTGGTTGCCATATTCATTGGTTCTACAGCAATCGCGTTCAGTTTTCAGCTAATCTGATGTTCCATAGATATGAATGTGTGAGGCTCTGAAAGGCAGTCTGGACTCTGGTGTCTGGATTGCCCCAGCAATCGCGTTCTTTTGGAGTCTCCTTTCTGCCAAATATTTGTAAATCCCTCATCAATAACTAGCTTGATTGATTTCCATGCTGCTCTGACCAACCTTAAGTATCGCTTCAGGACCACAGGTTGCTCCATTTTGATCTCTCGCTAGTCGCTACTAGACCTGTTCATGGGCCCACTCAAGAATAAGCAAAAGCTAAGCCCGATCCCAGCCCATGAACAAGTCTGCTCGCTACCATTCCAATTGCTGCATGCCTGCATCTCCATCCTCTCCCAGTCCCACTGAAACATCTCAGTTGATCATAATTTTCAGTCTGGGGACTTCCATTAAACCATTTGCATGCTTATTTCACTTTCTTCCCCACAAAAGGAAGACTATATTCTCCCTATCATCATTCCAACTGATTCCTCTTCACCAACCAATTACTGATGCATTCACCTCAGGCTAAATCCTGAGGGATGAACTTTGCAACATCTCAAAAGTTATGGCCATGCAGCCAGGTTAACAAATCTACTTTGTACCATCCAGTTGTATGAACAAGGTATAAAAGACAAATTCAAGTTCACGTGGATGTGCTTATTACAGTTAGCATACAAAAGTATGATTTGGCGAGTAGGCCAATTCTGTTGGACATGGAGATGTTCATTGATCTTCAATCCAGTGTTCAGAGAATTGGTTACAAAAACTGATCCATGAACTATTGTTTAGCTCAACTTGTTCAGATGAGCAAGATCAACTGTGCATGTTGTGATTCGATGGAATACTAGAACAAATCAAACATGTGCACTTATTGAACAGACAGTAGCCAGTAGTGACTTAGCACTCTTCTAAACAGTAAACACTGACTGAGCATCACGGGTGCCGATTAGGTTTCCAGGTTTCCGGACATTTTGGATTCAAAGGAAAAGTCATGAACACATGCCCATACACAAACACACAGCAAGATAGATAGAGAGAGAGAGAGAGAGGACAAGTGTCTCATTAAATGCAAATATACCTCATGCAATGAGACAACATAACTCTCTGTAAGGACGTGATGGAGAACAAAATTCCATTATAACAATAACCAAGATTGACAGGGACTTTGAAACGGGAGACTCTGTTTTCATCCAATTCTTCCTAGTTTCAACGGTAAAGAAACCTTTTGATTGTAAAATTCCAAATTGGTCACCTCGTTTTTCTGTAATAGCATCCCAGCCAAGAGGACATATGACGTGGTGGATTTATAGGATATTTCAGTCATTTCGGCTTATGAGCCTATGGTGTGTATTCTCTGGAACCTTACCTTTTTCTACCCTGTTGATAGTATATAATGTAATATGGGTTCCTTCAGAAGGACCACTCAGGAGTCAGGCCCTTAAGGCTCTTCTTCTAGTCCTCTGGGTTCTCTCTCTCTCTCTCTCCACCAGAATGAATAAGCTTACGTTGCCGGATTCTGATGCCATGACCAGTAAGCCGACGACACAACTTGGAGCTGAATGCTGGTTCGATGATGCATGTATCTTGGATATGGACTACTTCGTTAAGACCCTGTCTAGCATTAAGGCCAAAGGGGTACGTCCAGACCTCATCGGTTCAATCATAGCCCACCATGCTTCTAAGTGGCTCCCTGATTTGTCGGGCGATGCAGTGAACAGGGTTCTCACTCATTTGGAGGAATCGCCAGGGAGTGTCACATCCTTATGGATGAAGAAGAGATTCTTCATCGAGACTCTCGTCGGAATTCTCCCACCAGAGAAAGACTCTGTTCCATGCAATTTCCTGCTGCGACTCCTCCGCACAGGCAACATGGTCGGAGTTGAACCAGCTTATCGAGCCGAGCTTGAGAAAAGGATAGCATGCCAGCTTGACCAAGCGTCCCTCAAGGAGATCATGATTCCAGCCTTTAGTCACACATGTGGGACCTTGCTAGATGTTGAGCTCGTTCTCCGGGTGGTTAAGAGGTTCATCAATTTGGATCATACGGCCAAGAGTGGAGCTGCTTTATCCAAGGTGGCGAAGCTTGTTGACAGCTACCTTGCAGAAGCTTCTCTGGATGCCAATTTGACATTGCCTCACTTCGTTGCTCTTGCTGGAGCTTTCCCCAGCCATGCCCGTGCCATGGATGATGGGTTGTATCGAGCTATCGACACCTATCTGAAAGTAAGTAATTTATAATTTCACAAAGTGGACCTAAAACCAACTATAAATACTTGATTCTCATTCTCTAATCAAGTAAATTGTAAGGTCCCAACTCCCCATTGCCAAGACCTAATGCATAACATTGCTATAAATGGCCGCATCTTCATATTTTCAGTCTAGCAGGTCCAACACAACTTACAAGCTGGTCTTGGCATTGTAGTCATTTTCTTTTATATTTAACCAGCAAATATAGTTTAATTAATTTAAAAGGACAGTATTACATTTCTTTATTTCTTTCCTTTAATTTTTGGGTGTTGAATATTACATCAATTTTCTTTCCTCTGTGTATAGTCTCTGTTCTTGCTTTGGAAAAAACTTGTCCATAATTAGCTTCACAAGTTGCTCCTACTGTTTTCAAGAAAAAGTAGGGAATCTTTAGGGTCATTAAGAGGTAGTGGTTATTTTCTGTACCAGCATAAGATTCTCTAAGAAGCCATAGTACTCCAGGGCAATGTCTACGCAAGAATGACAAGAGTAGCCCAAATTGTTTTTTTGTTTTTTTTGTTTTTTTTTTGTTTTTGCAGATGACACGTGAACTTTGGCAAACCAATGGGTGGCAACATGAATTTACCTCAGAAATCTGGATGATTTATTACATTAGATAGAAGCTTTATAATAGAAGTGTCACCCTAGTATAACTCATGAATTTCATGTCTATTTGCAGGCACACCCAGGCCTGTCGAAGCAAGAAAGGAAGAGTCTTTGTGGATTAATTGACAGCCGAAAACTATCTGCAGAGGCATCACTCCATGCTGCACATAATGAGCGCTTGCCTGTCCGGGCTGTAATCCAAGTGCTCTTCTCCAAACATGTCAACCTCAACAATCAGCTTGATTGGAGTGGTTCACTTAGTGAATCACGAAGTCCAAATCCTGTGGCTGAGCCTCCAGTGCGGTGTATGTCAAAACGCGAAATGACAATTCAGCAGAGTGAGATAAAGAGATTGCGTGAGGATGTTCTTAGGCTTCAAAGGCAATGCAACTCCATGCAATCACAGATAGATAGGCTTATGGAAAAGAAGAAGAGCTTCTTTAAATGGAGGAAGCTAGGAGGGCCTTTATTCAAACCTCTCAGTGTGGGGGATAGGGTTGAGGAGGCTGAGGGAGAACACCTCGGGTTTGGGCGTCAAACACCTATGGATATGAAGACAAAACTGGTGCAAGGAAGAACCCCTCCCAAGTGGAGGAAATCCATGTCTTGAAGGACAGACGGCTTGGAAAAAGACCATTCAATCTAACCTGCTAATTATGCTGATGTTAGTTGGTTAGTTTATCTTTGTTTATTTGTTTCCTATATTTTGCTCTCTGTAATTTGCTCAATGAAATAGATAAACTAAATTGCAATTATAATCCCGTTTATGCTATGGAAAGTGTTAGAGCAGGCCAGCTTTCTTGACATTGAGGTGACTTAATTAGTCAATATGTTGAAGATTGTATGCAAGTAGATGAGGTTGTCTCCCTCCCAATGGATGTTCAATAAATTAATACAACAGGAATGCTATATAAGTTGAAATATTTATAGATCTACAAGAAAAAACATGTATAGAGTACCAAATCAAGAACATCACCAGAAGTCCTTGCATGAACACGACCCATCCCTAAAATGATGAAAGCGGTTCCTGTCTCGGACAATAATCTCCCGATTGTAAACCTTGGAGATGAACTTGGTTGCAGAGTGACAGTCACTACAAACACGGAGGTTCTTCACAATTCTGATAGACATCCCAGGCCATGTGCTTATGAGCCCATAGGAAATGGCTAGCTTCTCGCTATGGCGATTAAGGTTATTTTCCTTTTCCTCTTCATCCATATCAAGTAGCACTTCAGATTTGTTGGGCATGTATCCAGCTACCTTCAAGCGGCATAAGATGTCTTCCAACATCTCATATATCTTTGTGGATTGAGGGTGTGACACATCTCCTTTGACGAATTCATGAACAACACCATCTACTTCTATCAGACTGCACCCCGGGGGCTTCTTAATGTTCCGCTCTACCATGAGTTCCCTAATTCTTTTAGCGTCGTCCCACTTTTTTAAGGAGCTATATATATTGGATAAGAGCACATAGGTCCCTCCATTGTCAGGGTCAAGTTCTAAAAGCTTTTGAGCCGCTCTTTCTGCAGCCTCAAGGTTACCATGAAGTCTGCAGGCACCAAGAAGGCCTCCCAACACAAAATAATCTGGTGGCATGGGCATTTCTTGTATCAACTTCTCTGCTTTATCTATGTGACCTGCTCGGCCCAACATATCCACCATACATCCATAATGCTCTATACTAGGCTGGATGCCATAAACACTAGACATGGAATCAAACTGCAAGTGCCCTTCATCCACAAGGCCTGCATGACTACAAGCGGCCAATACACCAATAAAGGTGACTGCATCAGGTTTCACCCCACTATTTTGCATCTGGTAGAAAAGCTCCAAAGCCTTCTCCCCTTTCCCACACATTGCAAACCCAGAAATCAGGGCCGTCCAAGTCATAACATCTTTCTGAGACAACTCATGAAAAACTCTTGATGCAGTCTCTATGCTCCCACACTTTGCATACATGTCTACAAGTGCCGTCCCTAGAACTGTGTCAACTTCAATATTTTCCTTCTCAATATAGGCATGCAACCATTTTCCGATCTCTAGAGCACCTAGATGTGTACATGCCATCAATAAGCTCACCATAGTCACCTTATCAGGCTTTACACCCTTAAGTTGCATTTCGCGAAAAAGTAGCAATGCCTCTTCATAATCACTGTCCTCAACGTGTCCATTGATCATGATATTCCAACAATAGAGGTTTCTCTCAGGCATTCTGTCGAACAATTCTCTGGCCTCGGAGAAACTGCCACACTTGCAGTAAACATCCATAAGAGCGGCCGTAAGGACCAAACTAAACCCAATTTCATTTTCCTCCATATACCTGTGAACCCATTTTGCCATTTCCAAATTTCTTGCTCTCGCACAAGCACCCAAAACATTTAATAGAGTAACACCATTAGGCTTCACATTTTCAAATTCCATCCGACGGAAAAGCTCAAGAGCTTCAACAGGACAACCGCATTGTGCATAAGCATCAATCATGGTCGCCCAAGAAACCACACTCCTCTCGCTCATTTTATCAAAGACCTGTTGAGCCGAATCCAAATCTCTGCAATTTGAATACATATGCATCAATGTATTCTGAATATAAGAATCCGATGCAAAACCAAACTTGGTAGAATAGCAATGCAACTGCTTCCCCTCATTCAAATCACCACAGGATTTGAACAAAGAGGGGAACGTGAAATTGTCAGGGAGAAGACCTTCCTCGATCATTTCTCGATAGAAGAGAATGGCTTGGTGGGGAAAGTTTTTATTAGTGTAACCTCTAATTATGGAGTTGCAGATGAATGGGGTGGGATTGGAGATTTGGGAGAAGACGAGACGAGCATAATGGAGACTTCCAGAATCATCTAGAGCACAGAATGAAACGATTTTGCTCGCATAGAAGACGTGGAAGATGAGACCAGTTCTGATCATTTGGGCGTGGATTTGTTTGAGCTCCCACATATTGGAGCATTTCTCGAGAAGAACAAGACATGGGTGTGATAGAATCGGGTTGTTATGGTTGTTGGTTTTGCTGGTGGTGGTGGCGCTGGCTATGGCAGCGGCGGCAGCGCAGTTCCTTGAGCGGGTTTTCTCATAAACTGGAGATGGTCTCTGGTATTGGAAGACGAGAGGAGCAGCCATGGTCGTTTAGACTTATTTCTACTTGGAAGCGCTTCGTTCGAGTTTCGAGATTATAGCAGTTTGGATTTTGGAAGGTGGAACCGTTGGGTTCGGACCGGGTCCTCCCTGTCCCGAATTGATAAAGACCTCACCTGATATAAGGGTCTGGTTTGAGACCCAAAAAAATTCCGACTGATTCTAATTTCCTTATAGGATTGGAGACAGAGTCCACCTGGGTCCATCATAGACCCAACCCGGTTTATATCTATAAGTCTGAGTGGGCTGGCTGGCAAGAGTGATATCAACGAGCCCACACGATTTCAAGAACTATTCGAGCTCAGTTTGTGAAAACTTCAGTTTGGCTTGGTGTAAGTTGAGTTTGAGTCGGCTGCTTGGTGTAAGTTGAGTTTGAGTCGGCTCTTGAGGCTCGTGAGTTTAATCGAGTTTTTACACACATATACATACGTACATACATATATATATATATATATATATATTATAAAAGTTTATATGTATATTTTTTATTTTATAAATTGTTTATCTCACATTCGAGCTTGAGCTGAGTTGAATTTGAACTTACAAGCTTTTGATTAGAGCTGAATTTGAGCTCAAGTTTTCAGCTCGAACTCGAGCCTGGTGGTTTATTGGCGAGCCAAGCTCGAATAGCTAGATATTCAGCTCGGCTCAACTTGAATCCACCCCAAAGTGCCAATGAAGTGAGACTGTAAGAATTGATGCATGCCCAACTTCTTGCCTTAATTGAAATTCATGTTCAATGATGTATTCATTGTCTAGTGCTTTGGTCCATATTTCGACTATAACACCAGAAAGACATGATATCTGAAAAATGTGTGACCAGTCAATTGGTATCATAAACGTGTTAATCAATCATGTGGTGTTTATTAAAACTTATGGGTGGCTTTTCATTGGGTCAAAATTCTTTGGGTATCATGTCTTTTCAGTGTCATAGATTTTTATGTAAAGGGTAATTGATAATTTATGTGTTTTTTATATGTTTAATCAAATAAATGGAAATTTGGATATTTGTTCATAGTATTTTACTTGTTTATTATTTATATATGAGAAGAAATAAGGAAATTAGATGTGGGTTGTAGACCCAACCCACCAATCCGATCCATCTCACCCTCAAATGCAGAAAGAGTAGGGTTGAGAAGGGTTTGGATTTTGAAAATCCAACCTGCTACAAATTTTAGAGAGGGTTACAGGTTCGAAGGTCTAGGGTAGGATCTAAAATTTAGAAAATCCTCCCCATACCCGCTCCATTGCCATCCCTATCTAAAACTGCTAAATGATCTAAGAAATGGGCCAAGAGAAAACAAGGACATGATGGCCGGTTCAATCAATTACCAGAAACTTGAATTATCTCATTAATTCTTGGGACGGGGTCAGATTTCTGAGGTGGAGTGAACTATAAAAACCCCTTAATTCTTTTGCTCGGCGCCAGAACCTAAGCTTAATTTTGAGTCTAAGCACTTTCTTATTGGACGCATAATTGGCTGAACCAAGTCAAAAGCGTGCAGGACATGGGCACCAAAGGCTGGAATGGTTGATGGGATGCCTTTGAAGAAAAAATTAGAGCAATAAGAGGCCAATTGGGCTCTATAGATCCATTGGATAGGACTAGAGTTTGGCAGAGACTGGGCATTTGGGTCCAGTCAGGCCCAAGGAGCCCATTTGAATGAAATACTTCCTTTCCAAACACCCACTGGATTTATTTTCTTGATGATTTCAACTGGTTGGAATCCACCAACTTAAACTTTAACCCATTCTCTTCCCTTCATTTCTCTAGAAGAGAGGAAAAAAAAAAGTAAAAAACAAAAACAGAAACATCAAAAATCCCCCCAAAAAAAAAGCCGGTTTTAGCTGAGGGCTCACTTTCTCTCTTCAAAAGAGTACATCAATCTTCCAACATTAATAACAATCTATTCATAGCATCAATAGAAACACCACTTTAGGGAACCAAAACCCGATTCAATGCAAAAAAGAAAACCACTTTGCCAAGAAGTCAAATACATGCATCGACAGTTCGACACTATCAACATCAACACATACTATCATTCAAAAACTGCACATGAGTCTCCTTTTCTATTTGCTCATCAACTCTCTAGCCAATTCTGCCGACTCAAGAACAGCTTTTCTACTGAAGCCTTAGTTCCACAAGCTAAACCAAAGTAAAGAACAAAGCTTCTAAAAGTGTTCCTAAGAAAAAAAAAATCGTTTTTCATTTTAGTAAGTAGAAGTTAGTTCAGGAAATTAAGCAGCAGTAATTCATTTCTTGTCCTTGTAGATAAGAGAAGAGACTTTAAAGGACCCCAAATACATGAAACTCCCAATTCCCAATGAGAGGGCAAAAATCACTTCCACAAAAGGGATTTTAGTAAATAAATGGGTTTGCAGAATTCTAGAAGATCTTCCATTGAATGACCTTTTCACTAGCTTATCCTCCCTTCCCCCTTTCTCTAAATCTGGACCGAGCTTTGCCAGCTGGATCCGGGCTCGGGGCTCCTACCTATGTTCTGAAATGTAAAAAATGTAAATTTTATTTTGGGTTTTACTTTATTTTGTTTTATATTTTAATTTATTTCATTTATACTAAAATCAAACAAAATAAGCTAAAATTTAAAACAATAAAAGGCCAAAATTTACATTCAAATCATTTGCACTGCCATGATTTTTAATTTGCATTGCCATGATTTGCCATTCTTTCTTGCTCTGCATTTGGAATTTCAACTGCCCATAGTCACAGTACCTCTAAAATCTGGATGATCTCTCGAGTAGTTAACTATACATCCATTTTTTTATTTTCTGAACCATATATGATACATCTATGGACCAACTCCAACTGAACAGAGGAGGTTTCTACTTCCAGATTTATTTGCTTCAACCCAACATGTCAGTCTTGGGCCCAAATTAAGGATGCTTCATGCAATAAAAAAGGGCAACTCAGTGCACGAGACTCTCGCTAGTGTGAGGTTCGGGGAGGGACAGATGTACACAGCCTTACCCCTGTACACGCAGATAACTAGATAAGTTGTTTCTAAGATTTGAACCATGGCCACCCAGGTTGTAATGGAGCATCTCAACTGTTGCGTCAACACGCACACCCACATTTAAGATTTAGCACATAAATACAACTAAATCCTGATCTCTTCATCTGATTTGTCTCACCTATGATATGGCTTTTCCTTTAAGCATGTTTCCTGCAATCAGTTTTCTAAAAACTGAACCAGAGGACATTAGAAATTTGGTCATTTCTTCATCAGTTGGTATTTGGTAACCCGGAAAACCATGTTAAAACGACCCTAAGCTTATTCTAAGAGCTCACCTGGTTTTACAAACCACCATTTTCTTTGAAGAGAATGTGGGCACGAAAGCAATTAAAGTTCAAACACTCAGCAGAAGGAGAAGAGTCCCCTTACTCAGGTATACTATGTAGAATTACTAAAACACCCTCTACCAAACCCCATTTTCATTGTTATGGGGTGTGAAACAAGGGCAGACATTGGGGACAGAGTAGACTGCCATTTATGAGTAATGGAGTTGTTTTCCCCAGCTTGTTTACTGCCAGAGTTGAGTCAGTGGCTCGTGAGGCGCTTTTATTAGGTGGCCCCCGTTGATTGATCTCAGTCCCACATGAGTGAGAATCAATCTTTATGGTACATGGCTTGTTTGGGTCGCTTATCAAATCGCTTTCTTCTGTTGCTCAAAGACTAAAACGTGGGAGCCACCCTGTTGGAGACCATGAGACCAATTCAATAAATTCAACAAGGTGGGATTATTCCCAGAGTATTAATGTATTATCTCATTTTTACAGTTAAAAAAGTCAGGGTTCATAGTATAGTATTTTAATTGTAAAAAGGAGATAAGGCCTTAAAATAAGGAGTGCCAAATGCAACTTAAACTAGTTGAGAGCTTGAGATTGGGCCAAGATATTGAAAAGAGTATTCCGGATCAAAGACCGTGGGTCAGTCACTCGGTTTGGGTTGGCATGACCCCAAGGGCAAAGGCCGCTGTTACCCTTATGACAGGGATGGGATATTTATTGGGCTGGAAATGGGCCAAGTTGGGTTGGGCTGGAGATGGGCCCATAGCAACCCAATGTGCTGGTCCTGGCAATGGTGGCAAAATAGAAAGATGACTCTTCAGGGTTAGATGTAAAAAACATGGACAAGACAGAGGAATTGGGTAGTCTCTAGAGCAAATTAGTAACAGAAGTAGAGCAGCAAAGTAAAAGGATGAACCATATCCCACCCATTTCTTGTAGCCAGATAGAGGAATGACATGGAAATTAAATCCGGAGTGGCATCTGATACATAGTTGGGCACTGTATCTGTATGTGGATCAGTGCTGTTGTCTCTATCAGCCCTCTGACCTAATTATGTGGAATGAGCTGTTTCCTTGGTCACGCCAGCCATTGATGTTTCCAATAGTCCCTAATTGCAAAATGTGTAGAAAGAAGCGATGGTTTTGGCCACAATCCACATGGAGGTGGGTGGTGGGGCCTTAATCTTTCCACTTCAGAAGAGGGTAAAATGGTGTTCACACATGGAGCCCCATTGGGTGAAGGAAAAAGATTCTGGGCCTGTTAACCAAAGTAGGAATATAAGGCATTGGGTCATTTTGGGGTCTTGCTCATGCACCAACTGCAACACAACCACAACCCTGGACCCTGAAGGGCAGGACACTAGGACAATTAACTTTTTCTTTCTCCTCTTTTTAACCAACTTCTTTTTTCTTTCTTTCAGGTGCATTTGTGTATATATGAGAGAGAGAGAGAGAGAGAGAGGGTGGAATTAATGAATTATGAAGCAGAATAATGGGAAAATGAAAAGAAAAACCAAAGTCTCTCTGGGTCTGGGGGACCAAAACCAAGGATGAGAGAGTATCAGAAATCAGACGACAACATACTCGCTACTCTATGCTTTTAGTAACGTGACAATGTCAGCTAAAAGAACGGGACGGGCACATATCACCCACTTGGGGTGTCTGTCTCCAACACAGCATGTTCTCTTTAGGGGAATGCTGGTCCCAAGGTCCACCTCCACACAAACCCAAACCCCCCTCCTTCAAGAAAAGCCCTTCCCTCTCTGCTCTCTCCCGTTTTACTTTGTTATTTCCCACTGTCCTTGCTCGTATCTACGAGCCCTCTTTACTATCATCACTGTTGGAAATTGGGACTACTTCCTCTGTAGAATTTCTCATACCATGACCTAACTTTTTTTTTTGGGTGCTTTGCGAGGTTCCTGATTTTCCATTATTTTAACCTGCTGGAGCCCATCACCTGACCTATAACGGGCCCTAGGATAAATAAAATAATCTCTTGATTAATTTCAACTTCATAATATTTTAATTAGTCTCCCCAAACCCAATAGTTGCCAACAGTTTCTTTCTGCTCTTCTTTATATATTTTATTTCTTTTTTAAACAAAAGATGTGATTCATCTACAGGAATTTTACTGAGCTGATTGCTCGAACTTGATCCCTGTATGGAATGATTTATAGTTATATTGAATGTTTTGTGTTTGTTCACATGTCCTGACACCCCAAAAGTATTTGCAGAAAATAACTACGTTCAGTCTATAACAGTTATACAAAATATATACATGCAGCTGGTGCAGATATTCAAGGTGGTCTCTGCAGAATGAAAAGTAGAATAATAAACTCACATGGAATATAGATCTTGGAGACCTAAAAACACTCCAACAGTAGAATTCTAGGGAGACCCATGTCTTGAATTAACTCATTTGACTACTTAAAACTAATTACATGTCTCTGACAAGTCTTCCTTCTCATGAAACCATAGATAACTAATAGTTAATTAAGAGAGAGAGAGAGAGAGTTTTAAACTATTTTTTTATTTAATCTTTAGAGAGGGTTAGATTAGAATAATCTATCTTAGTGTGAATATTTATTATAATAATTGCTGATGTCCTACTCCTATATCTTTTCTTCTTTCAAAACCTCAAATTGGGAGGATATTCTGGTAGAAAATAAAATCCTTCCCCATTTCCATGACATTGAATATGTATTCTTCATCCACTTGCTTCCGCAAATGATGTTGAATCGACATTATTTTAGTAGTTATAATTTGATGGATGTCTAGTGACCCATTTCCACGCTCCTCAGCTCAAACATCCCTCATGCTAGCTAGAATATTATTTATCCCCAACAAAAGCTAGCTACTCCTGAATCCTGACCCGTTCCATCCAAAGCAAAAAAGCAAGTCATTTTAGGCTTGGCTAGCTCATCCTGCAATCAGGAATAAATTTGAGTTGGGCATTTCCAGCCCGACCTGATGAATTGCCCCCTCTGACTAGTGAGCATCAAAACCTGAAATGAAGGTGCCTAACTACTCAAAATGTCTAAGAACACTGGTGAATTATTGAAGTTGGGTGTATCTAAAACTTAGCAACCCCCTTAAGACTGATGGGGTGGTGCATGCAGTCGTCTTTGATCCCCCCCACCTAGCTATTTATCTAATAAGACTATGACTAAGATCTACCAGCTGATGTAATTCATTACTCTCATTAATCACTTTCAAGGGTTGTTTCTGTTAGTTTATCACACCCATCTATGTTTCTAATTAACATATCAGACGAGTTGTCTGTCAGTGACACAAAACCTTCTCTCCCTCTCCTATTAATGCCCTCTTCAAGAATCTTCATGGAAATATTGCTTATGCCCAGTTTAGAAAGAGTACAAATATAAATATGTACAGTGCAAAACAAGGTTTAGAAATACAAAATACATGTTTTTGCACTATACATATTTGTACTTGTACTCTTCCCAAACTGAGCCTAATAGAATTCATCCCTCAAATGAATGGAAACACATTTCTATCTCCTCTGCCAAAAAAAGGAAAAGAATTTTCAAAGAGTTGTGGAAAATGCCCACTTCATATTAACCATATTTGAATCCTCCCCCAACAATTGCATAAGCTTCATTTTGCTTTCCTAGTTTTTTCGGAAGAATTGCTGAAAAGAATATCTCTTGTTTTTTTTTTTTTTTTCTTGGGAGGTGGAGGGGGTTGTTTATCGGATCGAAGCTCCACAGGAGGAGAGAGGGTCATGTGATGAACAAGTACAGCCCTTTTAATCCACCATCTAATAAATTCCTACCCACTGGTAGAGAATATATTAATAATCCAAAAGCAGTCTAATTTGTTGAATGCTGCGAAATCTCAGTATTGAGACATGTAAAATCTTGGATTAATTAGTGCAAAATCAATATCCAATTACATAAAAGACATTAAGCAGTAGTTTTTCCTTTTAAAATTATTTTTAGTATATTTCATGGTAGTTCGATAACCCCTTTTTTTCTATTTTTTTCCTGCATTCTAAATAAAAGAAAATATACAAAAATTAATCAATTGTTATTTTTTCTTCTTTGTTCCGTATAAAATTATCTAACTTCTCTGAATAATATGTTTCATCATCCTAAAATAATGGTTGTTAAGAGGTCATTATCTTCCAAAGAACGTGGTTAATTGGTTATCATAATTGTTATTATTATTTTCATTAGCATCTAAGCTGTGAGTGGCCGAGTACATACTAAAGTCATCAAATCACCCTACTGTCTGGTTAAAAAATTAGACCTTTTCATCAACGTATGACAATCCACCTTGGTTTTGGTTTTAATTAATTATCAAAGGAAGATGCTAATCACTTGTGACTGTGATTTGCTTGATAACCAAAGAATATTATTGATTTATTAATTTCTACGAGCCCCTCATTGAGCTTGAGAAAAAAAAAAGTATCTCCATTATTTGTTTAATTATGTTCTAATTAATTAATTAATTATCTTTAATTAATGGGTTTTCAATTTTCATTGGGTATTGGGTAGTTTGATGTTGATACAGACCGCGACGTAGTCATCACCGGGAAAGAGTGGATACTGTTTCCAAATTCCAACCTATCTTATTAAGCGAACCTAACTACCAATATCTCACGATATATTCTGGGGTCCTTGGGAAACTAATGAGTGGATTAAAATTTAAATTATCTTTATTTAAATGGTGATTATGGATAAATAATTCAAATCAAAGGCCTATCTTTCTCTGGGGCAGGGCACCTACTGCGCAATTCCTTCTGTGGGTAATACAATGGCACGTGTTCTTAATTTGAGTGATATTTTTTTATTGGGACACCTTTTGGTCATTACATTACACCATAAGAAAATTAAGGCCAAGTTTGAGAGTGTTTATTTAAAAAATAAGTGATTAAGAACAATTGTTTATTCTAATAAGTATTTTATTAGCATTTGGTGAAAAGTCACTTATTTTAAACAGAGATAGTATAGATATTTTGGAAATGATGTAAGAGCCCAGATAAGTCAGAAAATAAATAAACACTTAAAAATAAATCCAAAATTTATGATTCTCAAATCTTAAAATAAACACTTATTCTAAATTTATCTTTTAAATGTAAATAAGCGCTTATTGATGTAGTCCCAGCTCAAAATAAGTGTTTATTTTAATAACTATTTATCCTAAACACTCCCAAATTTAGCATCGCAATTTCTTTCTTCCCGACTGTTTTTATATTACTTACCCCCCAAAAAAAAAAAACAGTTTTATATAAAAGTTGCTTAAAGGCAACATCCATAATCATTTCGTTTGGTTTGATTGATCGAGTTGGAGGAAAACAAAGACTCTAAAAATTCTTCGTGATTCATGAGTTATTGATGATTCAGCAGTGATTAGGCTTGTCACTTGTGAGGTTTCATGTCTTTTGGTCATTTCTTTCAAAAGTAGTTGATGATGAGTGGTTAACACGTTAGGCCAGGGCTTATTAGGAAATAGGAATCCATCATACTCATGCATTATTCGTCAAAAGAATAAGATTCTTTGCTGGTCGAGTCGTGTAGAGGACTCTGACCTGCTGAATGACTGAATATATAACCCCGGCAATCTTTTCCACCTGACCCCACTTGCCGGCCTCTACATGCACCAAGCGTCCTCTCTAGTCTCTTCATGCATTTTGCAGGCAACCCCAAAATTGAAGACTTAATTTGAAGCTTTATTATTATAGCTGACCTGGATTGAAGAATTTGACAGGTGGCCAAAAATCAATGTCCAATGGTTGGAAGATCTCTCAATTAATATTAAATCTCACTCACTCGCATCTCAAGACTACAAACTCAGAAAAAACATGGATGAAGACATTAAACCCCAGCTTCACAATGCATAAACATGAAGAAACTGTTGGGTCTAGTAGTTGGATGCATGCATATTACTTAGATTCAGTAGCTCTATCATATATACATGAACATGGTGTCTAGCTAGAAGCCTAGCTACAGCTTGACCATGCTATGATGTAGCTATAACAGCTTAATTTGCAGCTAGCTAGCTAGCTCTTGTAGCTGTTGCAAAGATAAAAGATGATCTTCTGTTTTTTTTATTTGTCACAGTACAGTACAAGGTACAACTTACGAGAGCATTAGGTGTAACCGGATGAATTTAAAAAGTAGAGCATGGAATATATAAACCTGGGAAAGCTCATTAACCTCGAAAAGTTAATAGAGATAAAAAGGAAGGTTGTGGATTAATTGACCTCCCTTGACCCATATCTTTGTACATTAATTATCAATCTATCTAACAATCCCATTATTTTAAACACATCTATAAACTATATATATAGATATCTCTTAGGGTTTCCTTAACTAGTGTTTAAAAAATGGCAACATAATCTGAATCCGGTTTTTAGACCATGTCTGATGTTTGGTTACATGTTTGGTGTTTTCTTATTTTACTGTTGCTGACAATATTATACTGATGTGGCATTGAAAAATGCTTATGCGGCATCAATAGAAACGGTTCCAAAGAAAAGAAAAGAAAAAAAAAAAACAAAAAGAAAAAACGTTTTATGAGAAAACCGCATACCAATGCAACACCCTTTTCTCAAAAAACACTTTTCAGAAAATGGCATTGGTTCCAAGCATGCAACATCACTCCTCAATATTGTGTGTGTGGCTGACCCACCACATTGCTATACTCCCCGGTAGCCGTTAACAGTGCAACTTATTAGTTATTATGTATATGTACCGTCTTATTATTATATCTCGCGAGATGAGATGAATTGGATAATCAAGCGACGAGAAAAGAAAAAAAAAAAGGTTAAAAAGGAGAGAAAATGGGATCGTGGGGTCATGCTACGTGCATGGCCTCCGATGGATGCATATCCATGCATCTTTTAACAGTTTTACAGTTGGCCGGCATAGAAGAAAGATAAAAACAACCCTGCTATCGGTTTCTATACATGTAATCCCCCGCTTACGTCATCAGTCATCTCTCTCTCTCTCTCAAAATAACAAAACCCACCTTCCCCTCTCTTTCACATATCACTTCTCAACCTCTTTTCCACATTCTCCACCTCTCCTCCGCCCTCTGCCCTCCGCCTCAGTGTCTCTCTATCTATTGCCTGCTAGTCCCCTTGTCGGAGTCCGGATGGTTCAGGCGAAACGCCAAAGCATTTTTTTCATCTAAGCGGGAAAACACAAGTGAGTGGGGGATGGGGCCGTATGACTACGGTATCTCCGCCGGAAGCAGCAGCAGCAGCTCGTCTTCATGCGCGGGGGGAAAACCGACGGAACTAGACGGGCTACTAGCTGGTGCCGGGTACAAGGTGAGGTCCTCAGATCTCCACCAGGTGGCACAGCGTCTCGAGAAACTGGAGACGTTCATGGTCAATGCTCCAACAGAGATCTCCCAACTCGCCTCCGAGGCTGTACACTACAACCCCTCCGACCTTGCATCCTGGGTGGACTCCATGCTCTCAGAAATCAATCAGCCCTTCCCTGTATCATCTTCTGATCTATCAGACTTTTCCGATTTCCATTACATGGATGATTTAGTAACTCCACCCCTCCAACACGAGGTGCTTACCGACGCCTGGGCTGATCAGAGTGCGCAACAGCAACAACCACAACCTCCTCTTCAGCAGCAGCAGCTGACTGTGGTGGCTGCAATTGAAGAAGATTCCGGCATCAAGTTAGTGCATTTGCTGCTCACGTGCGCCGAGTCAATACAACGTGGCGACCTCGCATTGGCTGGAACCTTGCTAGAAAAGATGCGGGCGTTATTGTCGCGTGTCAACACTGGATGCGGCATCGGAAAAGTCGCCGGATACTTCATCGACGCCCTGAGCCGCCGGCTTTTCTCACCCCAAGCCGTATGCGCCGGCTCCGTGCTTGAGAACGAGATCTTGTACCATCACTTCTACGAGGCCTGCCCGTACCTCAAGTTCGCCCACTTCACGGCAAACCAGGCCATCCTCGAAGCATTCGATGGCCACGATTGTGTCCACGTCGTCGATTTCAACCTGATGCATGGACTACAATGGCCGGCCCTGATTCAAGCCCTTGCACTCCGTCCGGGTGGTCCACCCTTACTCCGTCTCACCGGGATTGGACCCCCATCTCCCGACGGGCGCGATTCGCTTCGTGAAATTGGGTTGAAGCTCGCCGAGCTGGCCCGGTCCGTAAACGTCCGGTTTGCCTTCCGAGGAGTGGCAGCTTCACGGCTCGATGATGTGAAGCCGTGGATGCTCCAAGTCGGTCCCAGAGAGGCGGTTGCCATAAATTCAATAATGCAGCTCCACAAGCTACTTGGTCCAGACCCTAATCGCGGCTCACCCATCGACTCGGTACTCGGATGGGTTCGTAGTCTAAACCCGAAGATCATAACGGTGGTGGAACAAGAGGCGAATCACAACCAACCGGAATTCCTGGATCGTTTCACAGAGGCATTATATTACTATTCCACAATGTTTGATTCACTAGAGTCTTGCACGCTCCAACCGGAAAAGGCCGTGGCCGAGATGTACATACAGAGGGAGATTTGTAACGTGGTAAGCTGTGAAGGTTCGGCTCGGGTGGAGCGCCACGAACCGCTGGCAAAGTGGAGAGCCCGGTTGGGTGGAGCCGGTTTCCGGCCGTTGCATCTAGGATCAAATGCATTCAAGCAAGCCAGTATGCTATTGACGTTGTTCTCGGCGGAGGGATATTGCGTGGAGGAGAACCAGGGTTGCTTGACACTGGGCTGGCATAGCCGGCCTCTCATCGCAGCCTCGGCCTGGCAAGCCGTCCCACTGCCCGACACCAACTCTCTTCCAACAATAAACGACTGTGTTTTGTAATTATTCTTTTCAATAATTTTCTTCTATATTTTTATTTTTATGTTTTAAATATAAATTAGGGTAATTTCTAATTTGACTATTTGAGACTTGAGAGGGAAGCTTTATTTTCTCAAGAAGGTTCTTCTTCTCAACCAATAAAAACTTTTTAGACAAACATATTCAATATATGGTCCGGTCCCAAGTTTTTCTCTTCTACTCCACCTTCTTCTATATATGTATCATCACTTTAGCTTAGTTGGATTCAAATTCTAGCTCACAGCCATCTTGAAATTGGGATTAATTAATTTGATGCTCGCATTGCAGTGGTTAATTAGGGTTAGTTAATTTGAGTCATAGAGTCAATTTCCCTCTAACTCCAATTAAGTAAACTATTTGCGAGCTTCAGCTTTTTGAGTCATAGACTCATCAGTCTCCCTCATAGTCAACTTGTACTTTCGTTAATGGGCCTCATTAAACTATCAAAGTCCATTTTTATTTCTATAATTTTCACTTTTTTTCCTCTATTTA
This sequence comes from Nelumbo nucifera, assembly GCF_055504915.1. Taxonomy (NCBI): domain Eukaryota; kingdom Viridiplantae; phylum Streptophyta; class Magnoliopsida; order Proteales; family Nelumbonaceae; genus Nelumbo; species Nelumbo nucifera. The sequence continues at coordinate 13,069,706 of NC_142656.1, read as the reverse complement.
AGATCCATGTTTCAAACTTTCAATAGAAAGATGGAAAAAAAAATCTCGCAAGTCATAAGTATGGTGGGGAAACATTAATTAATTAAAATAAGTCAACTTGGTATCTTGCTACTTATTATATACATACAGTGCGTCCCACATCTGATGCCAATCCAGTGGTAATGGTAATGAGCTCTCTTCTTCTTGTAGGGACTAGCTATGACATAATGGCCGTTGATGCATATATTTATTATCATCATGGCCAGGTAAACAGAACCCTGTAGTGTCACATGGCCCACGACTAATCAATGCCGTTGAAGTTGTTCAAGTTTACTTATTAAAGTTAGACATTAAACATCATTTGGGCTTGCCTAGCTTAGACTCCAATAAAAGTATAATACACCTGAGCCCATACAATGGATCTTATTAGTTATTAGGTGCTGAGGCCACAAACCCACAATGAAGTAAGTAGTAAGCTTCAACACTTCAAATTAGAGGGGTCAAGAGAGAGCAAATCCCCCAAATTCTTTAGTGCAGTCCAATTTATAACCTTTAATGTCGAGAATACTTCCGGAGTAATCTGTAGCAATGCTTGCAATAGAACAACTTCCACCCACACGGGAGACGTCAAAATAAATTTTAATGAATCCTATCTTAAGGCTCTTCCAAATGACTTACCGCCACCATTTTGTAGTTTATCAACTTGCTTATACTGAGTACTTCTCTTTAAATGATCAAGCACCCTCTTAATGACCAAAGAGGGACGAATTGAAATATGTCAACTCTCGGAATAAGCAGCCTTGGCTTTGGTGGGGTCCCCTGAACATAAATGAGGAGAAGATCACATGGGGGGGTTCTGTCTGAGTCGCAACTCTAGCTGCTCGTTTCCACATCTGATATTAGCTTTTTATTCCCGTAGCCATTTTACAGAGTATCCCAAACGGGCTCCAACCCTTTATCGGCTCCGCGGCTTATTGCAGGTAGTAGTAAGTAGTAACTCAACTCAAGTGAAAAAGCTAGAGTTGTCCCAGTTTGAAAGTGAAAATGTGTAGATTAGGGCCCGCCATGACTTTTGGGTAACTTATAAAGACCCCCTATATCATGGGGTCAGTGACAAAGACCTACTGAGTCTGAATTTTCATTTTGCAATAAATACTCTTCTTATTAGAGTTAATTTCAAAAAAGATTCTCATTTAACTGCTTAAAATTTTTTAAATCTCCAAATTATCCTTTTTCTTATTTATTTCAACATCCTTATAGATTTCTTTTATATTTAAACTTAAGATTTCATTTGATTTTGAGTTTTTTTTTTAATAGATATAAATATAAGATTTCATTTGGTTTTTCTTCGTTTATTGGAGAAAAGAGTGAACAAATTATATATTTTAAGATAGGGGAATACATTCATGTCAGTGAAATGAAAAGGGGAATTTAAAGAAATTCATTTTTCTATGTCAATGAAATGGTTTTTGTTATTTTAATTGATTTTATTTATAGAAAATAGAGGTATTTTGGGGTCAATTAGGGTTTAAGAGAAAAGGGTAAAGAAAATAAAATGAGGAAAGTTTCAATGGGTATTTTCTATTTCTTGTAAAGTGAAAATTCGAGGAAGTATCTGTTGAAAATAAAAATTGAGAGGGGTCTTTGTCACCGACCCACAAGGCCACAAGTGGGTTTTTGTAATTTACCCTTCATGAAAATTACTGGGGCTCATCTTTTAAGATTTTTCATTTTTTGATTTGAACTGCACTAACGTGGAGTTTGGTTGGCTAGTTTTCCACTTTCCAATATGAAGAATGGAGATTCAGTGATGCAAGTGACAGTTCAGTTTGCGGGCTGGATTGTTCCGATGGAACCTCGGATTCTTGATTGGGGAAGGCTTTAACCAGTAGAGAGGAATATTTTTTTTTTCCTTTAAACAATGTCAGCTTTCTCAGAACACATGTACGAGTGTTTATGAAGTTCACGACTCGGTGATTACTGAAATAGTACCAGCTTTATTATGGAGTTATTGGGACGATCGATCGAGAGTTTTGAATTTTGTTTACAGGAAGCAGGAGGTAAAGGGCTAAAAGGAACTCTCCGACTTGAGTAGTCCGCCGGAGATGGCCGTAAAATGTATGGTGGTTGCTGGGTTGATCGTTGCAAGTTGCGAGCTGAGTTATGACTTATGCCAATCAAAGAAAAGAAATGGATGAGCAGATATCCGTCCAAACTCCAAACAGTAGTGCATCCAGTTTAGGTCTTTCACATGATCACCATTTTCATTAATTGTCAATTCTCATTAGAGGTTAGATTCCTTTTCATTTGCAATGTCCAGTTGGAAGTCGACACGTGTTGCTATCGAGGTGCCTGACATGCCACATGCGTCATAATTGTACAATGTCACTCAATGAAACCGATGTATTTGCTAGACTAGCTTGTTAGTAACAAATCATCCATAGCCATAGCCCATAGGGCACCTTTTTAATTAAGTTTCATTCATGAAATCAGAAAACAATTAATTCGAATGAGAACCCATATATAATATCTTAATAAGGTGAAACTTATTATATAATAAATATCATGACTATCTCTGTAAAATACCAACTAATTAAAATTAATGAAAATGGTGATGGAAGAATGGAAAAGGAACAGAAGGAGCCATGATACCCATTATTGTACAGCTTTTCCATCACTTAAAAGCTGCATGGGTTTTTACTCAAAAGAGGAAAAGGTTTTCCCTTGTTGTTAGTACAAACTGTTTGTCAAATGTGTGAAAGGATTCATCAAGTGTTTGGTGTCCTAGTCAGCATCAGATTTCAACATATATAATTGTATAATTCCTCTTCCAAAGGAATGCTGGCCATTGAAATTATTATATATATATATATAATAAAAATAAAAAAAAAAGAATCATGTCATGGGTATGTTTTCTTTTTGGTTCTAGGATTTCAAAAGGAAAATAGATCCCATTCAGAAATGGAATTATATTGCAAGTACAATCATTTGTTAGTACAAATAATCCTTTCCTTTTGCACTTAAGAGTTGGGATTATTTTTATTTTTTTCTCTTAGTCTCTTATATATCCAATTGGTGAGTCTTTCCGTGCAAGCTGTTGGTTGCTTAGAAGCTCAGTAATCTGCGTTTTGATTTTCTTTTGTTTGGCTGAGAAAAGATCTAATCACCAGAAATATGATGCCCTAAAAAGACGCGCAAAACCCAATTTAAGCTATTTTTGGGAAGCTCTAGATGGAGCTTTTTGACTTTTTTTTTTATCGTGTTTTCATGTGGAAAGATGCACAAAAAGATATGCCTTAACCAAATGGTCTTCAACCTACTAAAATTTATTACAAAAACTCACATCGTCTTTTAGTTGTTAGTTGATCTGACGGAAGATCTTTCCAAAAGGACTTGCCAAACGACACCATTAGACTGAATAGCTAATAATAGATCTTGTGAGAACTAACACCATTTATGGTAAAAAAGAAAAAAATCAAGTAATTTCCTAGTACACCAACAAAGTATGAAACATGACTATTTAACATGCTTCTGCATGTTATTTTAAGGGAAGTTTATTTAAAATCTCCCTCAAGTATGTGACAATTACTAAAACTTCCCCTATTTCTCAAATATTTACCTTTACCTCCAAGGTTTTAAATATCGATACAGGCTGATACGCTTTACTAGCGTATTGGTTTTTTTTATGTTTTATTTATTTTTTGGGTAAATTTCTTAAACTACCCTTATGGTTTAGCAAATTGACTAAGCATACCCTTACTGTTTGAAAATTGACTAATGCTACCCCTACTGTTTCTAACAACTAACTAATACTTCCATTACCATTAACATTCCGTCATAAACTGCTCACATGTGCCATTACGTGATTGTTATATCTTCAAAAATACCCAATTTACCCTTTTATGTTCGAAAATACCCTTTTCATCTTGGAGAGACGATTTTGGTATCAACTCGAGAGGGAGAGGGAGAGGGGGCTCGAAGTTGATTATCTCCGACACCGGCACCAGCATTTGCATCAATGTATTAGCACGAGAAGGAATGAAATGAGAGAGTGTTTCTCTCTCTCTCTCTCTCTCTCTGTGTGCTTGGTATGCTGCCTTTCGTTCGTTCTCTTCTCTTGGAAGACCCTGCGGCACTGATTGGTTTGTAGGAAGAGAAGGAGCCATAGAGGAGAAAGACTCATCCTACACAACCCCCACTCCAATGGCAAGCTATGAGCAAGCGGTAGAGCTCTCTTACCAATGTCAAAAAATAGAGGACTTGAACACACTCGAGCAGGCCATACTGAGACGCAAGAAGCAATATGCTCTAGAGCTCTCTTACCAATGTCAAAAAATAGAGGACTTAACACACTCGAAAACAAACAAAACGAACCTAATGATACAAAAAGCAACAACCCATTGCTTCAAAGCTTCTGGGATCAACTACAACCATAATACATGAAAAATGCCCTTTCTTCATCATCATCATCATCATCATCTTCTTCTTCTTCCGATAACAATGACAACCACTGACAAAGAACAATGACAGATCTGCCCTTCTCTTTTTTTTTTCTTGTGCGTTTTGGCCGAACCAAGCGACAGATTGAGCAGCGGTGGATCTCCCCTGTTTGTCTTGCTGAAGCTCTCTGAAAGCCGGCAGATGGAGATTGCAGCAACATGCTCACTAAAAACACCAAAAACAGTGGCAACCATTGTCAGAGAAGAGCGACGGATCTGCCCTTCTCTTTTTTTTTCATGTGCGTTTTGGCCGGACCAAACAACAGATCGAGCAGCGATGGACCTCCCCTGTTCGTCTTGCTGAAGCTCCTTGATGAGCACGGATTTGATCCTCCAATGATATTGTGACGCATGGCACCTCGGAACAACTAGGTTATACCTGGAACCACTTTGGCAACAACTTGCCTTAGCCAAGTTGATGGTGTCCCACCTGGTGGCCTGGCACGGGTGCCGACCTCACGGCCTGGCCCAGACGCGACCTGGCAGCTTGGCACAGGCGCGACCTGGCATAGGCACCGACCTGGCAGCCTTGCAAAGGTGCGACCTGGCGACCTAGCACATGCGCCAACCTGGCGATTTGCAAGACGTGCTCGCCAACGAATTCAACATGCATATCCAAACACTCCCACGACCCTTAGAAGTTGGCCCACGTGCCGAACGATCTGGATGGTGGTCAACGTGCATGGAGGTTACCTCCAGGAATCTCTGACCAGTTAGACACGACCTCCTAGAGATCTCAGGGGCGGTACATGAGCAAGGCGTATATAAAGGCACCAACCCCAATGACAAGAGGCAAGGGGAACAAGAAGCAAGTAAGAAAATTCTAGCTCCCATATTTTGTGATTTTTAGCTCGTAGTCTGCTATGAGAGTAATGACTTATGCATCAGAGCGACCTCGTCGGGTTAGCCACCCCGAGTCCTCTGACGTTTGGTTCCTTGTAGGTCTCTAAAGAGCAACGAAACTCATCAATTCAGCTCGGCACCAGGCAGCTCGGCACCTCACAGGCAGCTCGACACCTAGGCAGCTCCACTTCGGCCTCTGAGTCATCGGCCACTTGGAAACAGACCGAATGACAATGTACTTAGCCAAAAGATTGATACATGACCAAAAATCGATTCTTCAATTGGCACCATCTGTGGGAAACGCTACAATAAGCTAAGTTCTCATCCTCCGAAAGGCTAAGTCCGATTCTTCCAGAAAGCTAAGTTCTCAACTTTTAGAAACTAAAAGCTCTCACTTTCTAGTTTCCATTTTTTATGAACCCAAAGACTATGTAGGAAGTTGATGCCTAACAGACTAAGAAGCTCTACCAACTTTATTTCAACTCGGATAAAGCCACATAAGTCCTCTTCGCGAGGTACCCTCTACAAAGATGAACTTTTCGTGGCTTCCGCAGGAATAGGCGGCCAACAGACTACATGGACGCTTCTGTCGGTCGAGCCTTCTAAGGCTCACGTGCGAGCTGGTGACCTAAGTCAGTAGTGCTGCCCCGTAGGTCGTGCTCCTAGTAGCTTCTTGTAAGAGTGGGTAACCGATGTCACTAACGAGGCTGATGCAGCGCAGCCGTGGCCCCCGGCGTGACCTGGCCCTGGCACAGACGCGGCCCGGCGGTTTGGCCCTAGCACGACCTGGCGGCCTGGCCCAAGTGCGAGCTGGCAGCCTAACACAGGTACGACCTGGCGGCCTGGCACGGGTGCCGACCTGACGACCTGGCCCAGGCGCGAACTGGCAAGCTGATAAAAGACTTCGGCTCCACATAAGACCCACTCGCCTCTTCGGCATGGGCAAAATAAAAAATCAAAGAGAGTGGATTACGAGTCGCTCCCAGAGCCTAAGGGCTAAAACACCACATAAGACCTAATCGCTTCTTCGACATGGGCAAGATCAAGGAGAGTGGACTACGAGTCGCTCCCAGAGCCTAAAGGCTAAAACACCACATAAGACCCAGTCGCTTCTTCGACATGGGCAAGATCAAGGAGAGTGGACTACGAGTCGCTCCTAGAGCCTAAGGGCCAAAATACCAAACTAGTGAAGACCTCATCACCATATAAGACCCAGTCGCCTCTTCGGCATGGACAAAATCAAGGAGTGGATTGCGAGTTGCTCCCAGAGCCTAAGGAATTGAAATGACGCTTACGAGCTCATCGAATTATTCATTTCGGGCCAAAAGGAGAAATCTACTCCTTTCACCGAGTTACTTTCGGCTCGGAAGTGGGGGGGGCAAATGATGAGGGCGAATTTGGCCCCCCAATGATATTGTGACACATGGCACCTCAGAACAATTAGGTGACACCCGGAACCACTTTAGCAACAACTTGCCTTAGCGAAGTTGATGGTGTCCCACCTGGCGGCCTGGCATGGGTGTCGACCTCACGGCCTATCCCAGGCGCAACCTGGCCCTGGCGCAAGCTGGTAGCCTAGCACAGGCACCAACCTGGCAGCTTGGCCCAGGCACGACCTGGTAGCCTGGCACAGGCATGACCTGGCGGCCTGGCAGCCTAGCCCGGGCGAGACCTGGCAGCCTGGCACAGGCACGACCTAGCACATGCGCCAACCTGGCGACTTGCAAGACGTGCTCGCAGACGAATTTGGCATGCATATCCAAACACTCCCACGACCCTTGGAAGTTGGCCCACATGTCGAACGATCTGGAGGGTGGTCAACGTGCTTGGCGGTTACCTCCAGGAATCTCGGACTAGTTAGACACGGCCTCCCGGAGATCTCGGGGGCGATACATGAGCAAGGCCTATATAAAGGCACCAACCCCAATGACAAGAGGCAAGGGGAACAAGAAGCAAGTAAGAAAATTCTAGCTCTCATACTTTGTGATTTTTAGCTCGCAGTTTGCTATGAGAGTACCGACTTAAGCATCGGAGCGACCTCGCCGGGTTAGCCACCCCGGGTCCTCTGACGTTTGGTTCCTTGCAGGTCTCTAAAGAGCAACGAAGCTCATCAATTCATCTCGCCACCAGGCAGCTCGACACGTAGGAAGCTCGGCACCTCACAGGCAGCTCGGCACCTAGGCAACTCCACTTCGGCCTCTAAGTCATCGGCCACTTGGAAACAGACCAAATGACGAGGTACTTAGCCAAAAGATTGATACATGACCAAAAATCGATTCTTCACTCCTCGAAGGCCAATACATCCGCCGTTGCTCTTAATCATTTGGTCTGGTCAAAACACACAACAAAGCAATGGAGGATTTCCTGTGTGTTTTGTGAACCCAACAACGATAGGAAAAAGGAGAGAGAAAGAGGGAGAGGCCCATGGGGAAAAAGAAAGAGAGAGAAATAGCTCTAAAGGGTAAAATAGTCTTTTTATCTTTTGTTAATGGGAAATTAATGGGTGTTAACGGTAAGGGAAATATTAGTCAATTGTTAGAAACAATAGGAATAGCATTAGTCAATTTTTAAACAGTAAAGATACATTTAGTGAATTCGCTAAACCATAAGGGTAGTTTAAAAAATTGACCCTTACCAATTTAGAGGGACCTGACTACCCTCTAAACCATGGCCTGACCCAATACACTCCCTAGGAGCATATTGGAAAGGCCTTGATACGACACATATCGATCGATATAGGCCGATATATAAAGATATTTTGAACCTTGTTTAACTCCCCTATTTTCTACTGTGATCTTAAATGTTGTAGAAATCTGAAGTTAACCTTTCTTCTCCTTGAAAATCGTCAAACAGTCATCTAGGCAATTCTGGCTAGTAAACTAATGGAGCTTCTACTTCCCTCGTATCATGCAAAAGGGTTTAGCATTTTCTTTTATAATTTAAATGGGTAGATGGGTAAACAAAATTTGTGTTGGCATGCACGTTTAATAAATGGAGGGTTTGCCAAGTTTCTAATCATTCTAAAATCGAATCAATCGATGTAAATGCCAAAAAAGCAGAGAAAGTATTAGCAAGTGTATGATGGTTTAAAGGAATAAATTTCCTTTTTTAACATTTGTTCTTCTTGTGAAATGGAACAATTATCTACGTCTAATTGACATGTACAATAAAAAAAAGGCAAAATAGGGCAACTACTTGCATTCTAACCATTGAACAGATCGGCGGTTCAGTCGTTTGGGTTAATGGGTTCTTGACTGATTCAACGGTTATGGCTTAGGATCAGGTTTGAGGTAAAACGGAACCGGTTACTTAGATGGTTTCCAAGCCGAACGGTCCAACCCTCTGGGTTGACAGTGGTTCAAAAACCATATTTGTAACCATGAGTGCTTTGGTTCAAATCTTCATATCTTCAAAAGTATTTTGGGGTTTATTTAAGGTAGGTTTCACCAAGGCCACATCTCCAAAAGTATTTTGGAGTTTATTTAAAGGCAAGTTCAGTTCCAAGGCAGGTTCCACCATGGCTACATCTCCAAAAGTATTTTGGGGTTTATTTCAATACAAGTCCAGTTCCAAGGCATATTCCACCAAGGCCAACAAGGTCGATTTGGATAGAATAAACCCCTAGACCCTTAAACTGGCCTAGGTGGGGGTTGGTTCTAAGAATTTGGAACCAAACCCTGCCTTTTAACAGATTGGGTAGGGTCAGTTCGAGGCCGGTTCAAGATCGGTTCCATTTGGTTCCAAGTAAAACCTACCCATTTGCTCACCCCTAGTGTTAAGAACATCTTCCCATGAATGATAACATCATGTACGGGAGATGTTCTCATTTCATGCTTACGATGCTCTATGAGGAGTAAATCCCATCTCATGTACATATAGTGTCCAGTGGGTAATTGTGGGTAGGAGATCTAGATCACTAGTATCATTATTTGGATAAGAAAACTATGCATGAATAACTCGGATTAGAAGGAAATTAAGACTTGAGAGAGATCCAATTCACCATTTCTTATGATTTTTATGTTTATTACAAAATTAATGTTACACTGGATTCATTTGGTTCATGAGAATAGGGGTTTGGAATTGGTATTAGAATCCCATTCTCATTCTTGGTGGAATGACATTTCCCCATTTGAGAAAATGCATTTGCTCTCCCTCCTTTTGAATGAAACCCCATTCCAGTTGTTTTCAATTTTTATTCCAATTCATATCTAAACCAAACAAATTATAGAAATTAGACCATTTCGGTTCAAATTAAGGGATTTCAATTCCAATTCTAAACCAAATAGATTTGAAACATAAAATCTTATAAGTTAAGCATAGGGTGGGACTAGTCAGTAGTCAGTCATTCGAGTTTCGCCTAGAATTGGGATATGGTTTATAGCATGGTTTTTAAAACTGACCTGGTGACCGAACCGGTCAGGGGTCCAATTACCAGGTTGAATGGTCCGGTTGTCTAAATCGAACGCTCGACTTATTATGACAAAAAAACTTAAAAAAAATGGTCAAAACCGTTCGAACGGTTTGAATGATTAACCACCCGATTCAACAGTTTGGTGACCAAAAATCAATGATTTTGGGGAAAAATCTGGTTTTTGAAAAAAAACGGAACCAATCACCTGACAATTCCCAATTTTCCGGTCTGACCATCCGGTATGGTCCGGTTTTGAAAACCATGGTTTATAACATAAATTCAATCCATACAAGATATCGCATAACGCTTGGATTACCTGGTTTAAACAAAACTTGGATCCACATTCAACTTCAAAAGGAACCTTAATTTATAGATTGTTTTTAACCCTTGGATCCCCATTAAACGACATTCATCTGCCGGATTTATTCCTATCCAATGACAAAAATCATTCATTCCCTCATTAATGTACCTCTCACTGACATCAATGACAAAAGTCTGTATACAGTATATAATCTTTTTCAGTTGGGATTAATATTCTCGAGAAACTTTTGGTAATAAGTTCAACCAATTAAGGTTAAAAAGTTATAACGAGTTACAATCTTGGCCCCATAGGCCCATCGTGTGTCACCATCCAACCGTTGGCGTTGGGTGGGACGTATGTACTGAGTCTGGGTGGGCCCTGATCCTTAGAATAAAGACACGTGTTAAATTTCGATTTTTCATTATTCCGTCCTCTTGGAAATTGGGAAGTTTGTGGCGGTTGAGTCAAAATTAGAGACCCTGTTTTGTTATATCGTAAAATAGAAAGGATGGGTTTTGCTATTAAGATAGAACTTAGACTAAGAGGAGAGCCGGTTATAGGCCGTTATGGTATGAGCCGGTTATAAGCCGGCTTAGACTGTGAGGAACTGAACTGAGTAGAGGAGGAGACCAATTAAACGGACCACTCGAAAGTCAGAACCACCTTTGCGGAGCATATAACCTCATTTTCACGTGTTGCCGTTCCCGTTTTCCTGACAACTGGCGCCCACGCCATGCTACGGCTCGGGAGTCGGGACCACCACTCAACCACAGATCACGTGTCGGCCTTCTTCCACGTGGCGACAGTGATATCACGAGAATATCGTTGCTCGCTACACCACCATCTTTACATCTCCTCATCCCCTCCCCCCCCCCCTTCTCGGTTGATTTTGCATGCCATTTAAAGGAAGCGGGGTCCACCGTCCACCTCAGATACATCGAGCCGTTGAAGGAAGGTCCACCGTCCACCTCAGATATAGCGGGGTCCACCATCCCCCCGCTATATATTCATCATCTCAGCCGTTGAAGGAAGGGTGAAAAAAAAAAGAAAAAGAAAAAAGGAGGAATTAGGAATACACAGTGTAGAGATGGAGGACAAGAAGCTTACTAATTGGAGGATGGCTGTCTGGTTGATGTACACGCGTAGCTGTTTCCTCGAAATGGGGTTGGGTCCCACCCGCAAATCGGAATATCCCCTCCCCCCCCCCCCCCCCCCCCCCCCCCCCCCCACCCACCCCCCCCCTTTTGTTACCTGTTGCCCCTCCTGATTCTACCCAAGTGAATCCGCGCTTCCAAAACGGGAAAAAGGTGTTGAAAATGCGTTGATACCCCTATTACACACAAATCAATCCTCCATTGGATTGGAATCTCCTGTAAATCAGTCTGGTTTCAACCGTGGATGTGAGTCAAGGAAGGTACTACGTACTAATACTATAGCTGAGGAGTGAATGAGACGAGACTGGACTGGAGAGAGGAGTTTCTGTGTAGGTGGATTTTGCTTATTATTGAGGGAGATGGATAACAACCGTATTCGTTGTACGGGAAGCAATAAATTAAATAGACATTTGGAAATGTTGGAGTGGAGGACATTTGATTTGTGGTCCTATTCTCGTAGAGCATATCATTGGTCCATTAGACAGAGCGCAGTGATAGACAGGAGAGGAGTGTTGAGTGGAGCGGTGAAGCGGTGAAGCACTGAACCTGAACCACAGCTACAAAATACAACAAATCCATGGTCATGGTCGATGGTCCCCACCAAGGATTGGACGATTACAATGATTCTGATTTTAAGGTGATCTCTCTGACTCGTGTAGGCGTAGGCCCCACCTAGATATCTCAGTTCCTATGTCTCCCCGTCCTTATTATATGGTATAGGAGGAGGGGTGTGTGAAGATTGAAGAATGAAGAATGAAGGCACAAGCAGCCCAAAGTCCCAACTCCTAAGACCTAGATTGTGGGGGAGAGGGGAGAGGGGAGAGGGGAGAGGGGAGAGGGGAGAGGGGAGAGCCGGAGGAGAAGAATGAAGGGCAAGAGAGATAGATTGACCAATCTCCATTCACCATTCAATCAAAATCCTAGAATCCGACAGTTACAAGGTCCCCACGCTTTGCTTGGTATCATACTCTACCCTGCAGGGAACACACGTGCAAGCTTCAGAAAAAGGTGAAACAGTTGATGTGTCCCCCCACCACTACTGGGGATGGCTGTTGTCCTTAATCTGGATTCCTGACTGTATTTATATATATATATATATATATATATATATATATATATATCCCCACCATATTAAATATTTCACTATTAAGTAAGTAGGCCGTAAGTATTAACCACCTCCCCAACTGGATCCCTCTCTCGGTGCCGGGTCACCCATGAGATGACACTTTCAGATATCAAACCTCCCAAGTCAATTCGGATTAATCACTGCAACCACTTCATATTAAATATGAACCGGATCATTAATTTTGTCCATTAGAGAAGAAAACCCAAATAGCTCACTAAAATGGGTCATGGGTGTTTTTTTTTCTTGTTTGGTGGGTTAATTAACCAGGGTGACAGAGATGATCAGAAGCAAATGCTTCTCACAAAAGGAAATGGGCCTGGCACGAGGGGCCCATAGCCCATTATCAAATCAAAACCCACCCTTCAATTCATATGGGCTGAAATTGTCAGACCAGTGACTCTACTCCATCTCCATGATTCGGTCCTCCTTGTGGGTGATTCAGGTTACCTGCTGCACCGACTCTTTAGTCTATAGTGATGTAGACTACTAGTAGGTAAACGGAACCCTCAAGGCTTCAAATACAGTTAGGTCTGTTTGAATGATGAATCCACAAAGAGCCAAGCAGGTGTTTGGTCATTTGTCACTTTGTCAGGTTCATGTAGACTTAATCATCTCTGTTATTGACAGAACCACACATCCATAATTCTCTTTGTTAGCGTATTCTTTTCTTGTTTTTGAATATGACCCTAATGTTGATTCCATTTCCATTGCACTAAAGCTTGATCTCAGGGTACATCAATGAGGCAATGAGATTGAAAATACAACTTGAGGGGGGGGGGGGTCACCCAACCAGGTAACGGAATATAGATTACAGATCGCCATTTAGCAAGATAAAGAGCAACCAGATTTCCAGACCTGTGGATGTGATTAACTGATATTGAATCAAAGGAGAGGAGAAGCCTCCGGCAATTGGCAATGATAGAATGAAAGGTTGAGAAAGGAAAAGCAATGCTTAAAGTACTTCATATATGCATCCATAAAAAAGAAAAAAACACTTGCATATTGTAATAAACACATGTGAACCAGAAAAAATGATGAAAGAAAAAAAGGAAAACCAAGGTAACTGCTAATAGCTTCTGTATATAATGAGAAAAAGAAAAAAAAAAAACTTGGCTTTCTTTTATTGGAAAAGCCACAGCACCTTAGTAACTTATATCAGAAATACAAAATATCATGTTCTATGAAATAAAAAGGAATTTATTTATTTATTTGTGGTGTCAAAAGCTTCCACTTTAGGTAAATTAAGTGACTTTATCTATTTATTTTAAGTACCTTCTATCTAAGAAAGTAAATCTCGAACTCTCTTAAATCAACTAAGAATTTCATGATTATTTTCTCCTTTCCATTTGACTTGGTATCAAATATTTCAAAGTTCTGCACAAGTCCATATGTTCTCCAAAGGGTGCTTTAAGTTAAAATTTCGTAGATATGCCTACTACAGAATATATCAAATTAGTTCAGAAAATTTCTCTTAAAATACATTATACGGCTAATCTAATAGTTCTTCTTACAACCAAAGGTATTACTGAAAATTTTCACAACTACCTCAACCTTCAAGGATTTAACTTGTAAGGTTGAAATCATGGATGTTCACATCAAGAAATGGAATAAAAACTGGTGGAGTTTGGAAGTGCATAAAGCAACTATTTTTGGGAGAAGAAACTAATTGATGTGGATAAGAAGGTTCAACATATTGAAGTAATAAAATAACTTTCTGGGGAGATATTAAGGCTGCGTTTGGAATCGGTGTAAATCAAGAACGGTGTAAAAGTTTACACCAGTTTGATTTTATCTGTGTTTGGAAGGAGAGTGTAATCATGATCGACGTAAAACTCCACTCTGGTTCAGTTTTGCGTACGTTTGGATGGAGTGGAGTCTTACATCGATAATTGATGTAAAACCTATCAAACTTAAGGTTTTACATCGACTATCAATATAAATACTACATTAATTTCATCGCATTTTTCAAAAAGCACGGTCACTTTCATGGTTCAGTGTAAAACGTCATCAGTGTACTTTTACACCAATGACATTTTACACTGATTCCAAATGCAGCAGCCTAAAGGATTAGCAAATGAATTCTGATTTTCAGATTAAGAAAAGGAAATTTAGTACTATCAACTTGGAAAATCACATTCATTTCTTTCCTAATACTCATGCAACATGAATGGGAGGATGAATTATCATTTGATATTCAGTCAATTAAGCACCCAATGACGAATCCCTGTATTCAGTCAATTAAGCCAGTGGCTATTTGCTTCTTTCTCTACTTTTGTGCTTGAGCAGAGTTGGTGGCAACTGGCAACTAGGAGGAACGGCTTTTATTGCAGACCGTTTTCATCATATTGGTCAAGAGAAGCCAAGATTCATCTTAGAGAGACCAATGTCCTATAACTCATTGAATCTTGTTTTATTTTAGTAAAATCCAAGTGGGCAGAAGTCTTTCCACCTTTCACTCTTTTTTTTTTCCAGTGAGATATTTATACCTTGAAAATCTCACTCAGTGTTCATAATGTTGGTAAAGCATATATATTCCTATCCCTACTGGTTTTCTTGGAGGTTTAATCTACAACCAATATTTCCAGGAGATTATGTTGAAAATCTGTAACCATGTTTCCATTTTAGGCATTGCCTTGCTAATTTTCCCAGGTAGAATAATATCTTTTGCATTACAAACTTGTATGTCTATTTTCACCACAGACCTGCCACAGTTTGCAGAATTTTCTATATATATATGAATTAGGGTGGCCATTCATATTCGGGTCTAAGTTGGAGAATGATTATTTGATATGCAATCCCCAAACAAGAAAAAGAAGCCGGTTAGGCAGGCTAGTTAGGCCATTATTGAGCAACATGAATGTGAAAAAGTACAAAACTATGAAGTAATCAAAGTAAGAGTTTGCACACACCACTAAATGGGTAAGATGGACCCTTATTTTGAGTAATCTCTATAGAATTACTTAGGTAAATCAGCTGATTAAATCGTCAAAATAGCCTAACATATACAACCTTCTAAATGGTAAAAGAAGACCTTGAATTCATGGCAAATAAATATAATTGTCACTTGATTTCTTAGATTATGACTTGGAATGATGAGATTATCTTATGGACAATAAACCTGTTTGTTCTCCTAGGAGATTTTTTTTTTTTTCATTCTCCATTTTGGTAGATAGTAGCAAATATCCATAAGCAACAAAAAAAAAAACCATATAAGATAACCTGTTCATGAGCCATCAATAACTTCACTTCTTTGATAAACAAACTTAAAAATCTTCAATCAGTCTACTACCCTTCAAAGTGACAGTTCAACTGCAAACAAAAAAGAGGTTACATGTATAAACTGTTAATTCCATAGGGATATTTTTTTTTTCTTTGTTTCCCTCAACAAGGCCTATGAAATCCCAAAGTAGTTCTCCCCATGGATATTGCAAATGGTGTTGTATGTAGTTCATGTTCTGAACTTCAATTCATTATAGTGTAATCTGACATCTTGGAGAACTAAATATATATTCAGGGTGAGGACTGGAAGTCTGGAAGCATTGCCAAAACATGCTTTAGGGACTAATGTCACCAAAATTCTTGTTCCAAGCATCTGCCAGTTAGGCACCTCATATTTTCTTACTCTCAGCTAACAAGAAGCATGACACTAACTTCTTTCATAAACATATTGCCTTGAAGCATCAGTCTGTTGAGAATCAAAAAAGAGACTGATGGTACATTGTCTCTAACATAAAATTTATGAATACTGACTGTTGACTTCAATCCAACTGCATCCCCGGGACTTTGACATTCCCTTACTATTGTAAGTGCTCCTACCCTGTTCATATCATTTCATTTACCCCTATCAGCATATATGTTAGTAGACAGACACCCTTCTCACAAGAGTTTACTTGAGGTGTCTGGCTATTTTTTTCTCCAAGTTCCACCTTAATTGGGCAAAAAAAGTTCATCATCATCCATGCCTTATTCCAACTATATGGGGTCGACTACATGAATCCTGTTTCGCCAATCCATTCTATTTAAAGCCATACCCACAGTTAAATTATTAGTGCTTTTATCATTTCTTACTACTTCTACCCATGTCCTTTTTGGTCTACCCTGAGCTCTTCTAGCCCCATCAATGAATAACAAATCACTTCTTCTAACTGGCACAGTTGGTGGTCTTCAATGCACGTATGTTCTCAATCCATCTTAGTCTACTCTCTCTCTCTCTCTCTCTCATTTTATCACCTATTGGAGCTACTCCTAGGTTCCTATGGATAACTTCATCCCTAATCATATACTTCCTAGTTTTTTCCACTCATCCACCTTAGCACTTGCGTTTCTGCCACATTCGTTTTCTGGACATGTTTCTTGACTGCCCAATACTCTGCTCCATACGACATAGCTGGAAAAGTTGAGAGAAGAAATTCCTAGATGACGTTAGGTTCCACTAGCAATTTTTTAATAAAATCGCTTGCCTTCTCTAAAGACCTGCTCTACTGAGGATATTTACCATACATCCATAGTGGTCAATGCTTTGGCTGATGCCATACAAGTTACCAGAATTGAAAAAGTGGTGTTGTTGAACCAGGCTTGAATGGTTTCTAATGAACAGCTATGAAGGTTACACCAGGCATGGTTTCCCCCTAAACTTCACTTAGATAAAAAGATTGCTAGCCTCTTTTCCATATCCATCAGTGGCAAGACCTCCAAATCATAGCATTCTATGAAAAAGCATACACAATATATAAAAGATAAATATCTGCAATGCACTTTCTATGCATCCACACTTAGCACATGTCCAATGAAGCATTGCCCTGGTAATGCTCCCTCAGCTGCTCACATGCATCTAATAAAAGTAACTTAACAGAGTTGCATCTTCTGTAGCGCGGGGGGGGTGCGTGAAGTCCTCTTGGCATACATGTCTACAAGTGCATAAGCAATGATTCTGTCAGACTCCATAGAATGAAGCTACTTTCCTTTGTCAATAGATCAAAGATGTCCACATTTTTTCAGCTTGATGCATGGATATCCGCAAACATGTATAACATGTATGGACAACTGAGCCGTTCAAACTCATCAAGCTGTAGGACAGACTCTGCAAAATTGTTCAATTGACCATAACCAGATATGAGATATCAGAGTTGTTCCTGCATCTCCAATTCTTTGGAGACAAGATGCAGCTTCTCTATTTTGGAGCAGTTTTGCATTAGAGAACTATATTATGGCAATACTGTACCTCTCTAAAGTTGGTGTAGGGTGTTGGTTTGGGGTTAAAGTAGAGGCAGTGTATGAATCACTCTAGTTAAGGTACAAGGCACAGAGATAATGATATCGTTATATAACACTGAAATGCCCTGAAATGGAGAATCTCATTGAAAATAAAGCTAAGGTGCTTAACTACCTAAACTAACTTTTTAATATTTCAGATGAACTTACTTGACCAAAATACCCTTACATAATTTGTTTCACATGGCTTGGCAAATACGTGAAAAACCATGAAGATCACTCTTATTTATAAAAGGAACAACTATAGTTACAACAAATATATGGCACACATACACAACCGAACTTTGTCTACAAAAATCGACAAAGAAAACACTTGAGAAGCTATGGCCAGCATTCTGAGGCCATCAAAGACAATGGAAAATTTGAGTACCACAAACACTTATTCAGCTAAAGAATAGTTAACATCCTAAACTATCATGGAGAATTGCACAGTATACTGCTTCATATCTTCACTCCCTTCTTAATTGTCTTCATGGCTGATTTAATGAAGTTGTTCTCATTGAAAAGAGCCTCTTTCTCATTCCCAACTACCACAGGCTTCTTCCGTATACAATCTACTCCCTTTCTCATTCCTAATATCACAGAAGGTGAAGAAGGCCTAACAGGCCTAGCACTCTCATTGAAAAGAGCCTCTTCAGCATCTTCATCAGACCCAACTACCACAGGCTTCTTCCGTATACAATCTACTCCCTTTCTCATTCCTAATATCACAGAAGGTGAAGAAGGCCTAACAGGCCTAGCACTCTCATTGAAAAGAGCCTCTTCAGCATCTTCATCAGACCCAACTACCACAGGCTTCTTCCGTATACAATCTACCCCCTTTCTCATTCCCAATATCACAGAAGGTGAAGAAGGCCTAACAGGCCTAGCACTCTCAGACCTACCTCCCTTTTCCTTTCGTACTTCCCTATCTTTTCTCTCATTATCTTCAAAGATCTTACTACTCCCAACACCTTTGCCTATGCTGACTTCAAATTTACTGGTATTCTCCAATTTGATTTCGTTACTTTCCATGTCAACAATGTGACTCCTCCTCGTTCCACCCTTTCTTTCCTGCAGAGTTTGCAGGCCAATCTGCTTGTTCTCTGAGGTAGGGAATTTCAAAACCTTGACCTCTTTCTGTGGATTCTTGTGATTCAGTTTTCTTATTATTTCACCAGTTCTGCTTGCCTCACATTCATAAGCATTTACAGTAGGCAAGTTGACAGAGTCTCCTTCTTCTGTGTTGTCTAGAAGCATTTGGAGCCACTTCTCCACATTCCCCTTTCCAAGTTGTTTTCTGTCTTCCTCATCTTCCTCTTGTATAGGACTTCGGAGAACTGAACCTTTCAAAATCTTCCTCTCGTTCGGTTCTTGGATCTCTAAATTATGAAGCTTGTTCTCAATTGGTGATTCATTATCCACAGCATCAAGTGACTTGTTATGTTCCTCAGGATTCTCTCTGTCAGTATTGCTTTCAAATTCCACCTTTCCCTCTTCCAGCTCTTCTTGCTTTCCTTCTTCATTGAGAGATAAACCAGCTTTAGACGCCTTGTGTTCTTCTTCTAGGAATACTCTTAGTTCCTTTTTAGAAGGTTTCCTCGCTCTGGTTTCTGGTAGGTACAGAATACTTTTATCATCCCTTTCTGCATACAGGGTATCATCCATTCTCGATCTCTTTCTTGCTTGTTCCCATTGGGGCCTAATCTGTGTTTCAAGCTCATCTCTCTGTTTGAACTTTTTGTGGAGTTCCTTCTCTGAAGAATCGCATATTGCTCTCTGTGCTTCAAGTCTTGCCATCAGAGAATTGTTTGCTGATTGATTCAATCTGACCTGCTCCTTATAGATGACACTCCTGCAAGAGACAAAAATGAAATGGTAAACATTCTAGATTCGTAATTAATGGTAAATAAATCTTCTATTTCCCATGAACAGTCGGTTTTGTAATCAATCTTACTGGTGCATGGCATCTCGAATCATCTTCTCTAGCAGAGCTTTGTATGAAGACTGTGACTCTGCTAGACGCCTACATTTCTCGACCCTTCTCCTACGTTTTATCAGCAACAACTCCAACTCTTGGATAGCAAGCCTTTCATCTTCATTCTTTTTCTTCATTTCATCCAATTCCTCGTCCAGTTTTTGCATTTCTGATTGCATCTTTTCCGTCTCTTCTCTCTGCCTTAGGGAATCTCTGGCCATGGAGATAGCCATATATGGGTTTGTTACCATGTTAGGATTATCATTTTCCTTTGAGATACTAGGTTTGTACCTCTGGATCGACTTGCAGACAGATTCATTATCATCAGCTAACAATTTCCTTGTAGCTGCAACATTTCCATGAATGGGATAAAGAAAATGTTATTTTATGTTTTAAACAACTTTTGAAACCATAAAAATAATGTTATGTTTCAACTAACCTGTAGCAGGAGAGCTTGGCCTGAATCGCCTATTGAGATCGATAGACTGTAGAGCCAATGATGCATCAGAAGAAGGCTTACGAGATAAAACAATGGCAGCTGGAGCAATGCCTACATGTTTGCTTGTCTCCATGAAATGTTGTGGAAAAGCATGAGAATCCACTGTTTGCGAAGAATTCAATTCTTCATTTTCTCCTTCAGAAAACAAGAGGGAGAATGCTCTATTCCTGTGGAAGGAAATTATTGAGACAGCATGAGTGGTCTCTGGATTTGGGTTTTTGATTGTCAAGATGAAATTAAAAGGTATACGTATAATCAAGCAAGCTCACCTAAAATCCAAGTTTGAAGAAGCAAATACAGATAGGAACTGATTTACAGAGATACCCAATTGAAGATCCCACCACGGAACGAGAAATTCCAGCTTGTTGTGCTTCTTTCTGCACACTTGCAATTGCAATATCCTCAAATTGCTTGGGACAGTTCGTCCTCCTCCTATAATCCCAAAAAATAAAGGGCCCCCAAAGTCATTAATTTGTATACGGAAAGAGAGTACGAGTAAATTGAATTAAATAATTTAAACGTGAGGGGAAGAAAATCAATCTATGAGTGGCTACTTGAGCAAGGGAACCAATGATCGATTTCCCAGGCAAGGGGAGAAGCGGCATCTGCAAGATAATACAGAACATTGCCATATGGATCTACTCGAAACTTTGCAGGATCGAAGCCAGCATTCCTGAAATTTTAGAACAATACCAAGTCAATAATCAGGAGTCCTCCTGTTATATCTGAAAAGGTTGCATTTTTCTCCATTTGCGAGGAGTTTACCCGAGGTGGTCGAGCTGCTTCCATAGAAGGCCAGAATAGATTGTTGGTTTCGTGGAAGGTTTCGCTTCAGGGTCGGTTATAGGAAACATATCATCTAATTCGCGAGCCCTTGAAGCCTGCAGGGAACAAAATCCCACAGGATTCAACATTAAGCTTCAAACACAACGTAGATAGAAAGAAGGAAAATGAAGGAATTCAGCATAAAGCAGTTTATCTGGTAAGAACTAAAAGTCCAAAACTAGAAGCAAGTAATGGACAGAGCAGGGGAGGATGCTAATACTTACCTCATGGTCGGGCAAAACATAAGGAATGAAGGTGGAAGGGGGGGCATTGCAGTAAGGGTTGAGATGGGAATCCCGACAGAGCTTGGCGTAAGCTTTTGGGTACCCGAGGCCTTCGTCGACAGTCATGTCTTCTTCTGAAAACACCAGTCTGGTAGCCATGGTTGTGGACGTACCGAGGACAAGAGATGGGGGGGAGCCGAGAGGAGGAAAGGAGAAACACAAAACGCTCGTGAAAGCTGTGACCTGTGAGTGGGGAACGTCGAACGTGGAATAGAATAAAATGCTAACGGTCGAAAGGGTGTATTAAAGTATGTTTTCAAATTTGAGTGCCACGTCAGCGTCGGTGGAGAAGGTGATTCCAGTAACGGCTACCTCGAAAAATTTCTTCTATCCCTGTCTGTTTGTCATTATTCATTTTATCCCCACATTTAATTTCAGAACCGTTATTTTGTTACTATCCACCACCGATATGATGATCAGACGCCCTTGATTTGCGGTTGAGTGTGAGAGTGATTTTGGCACTCCCCTTTTCACTGTTCTAATGTTCTTCCTTTATGACAATGAGATGTGCCCAAAGCAATCCCTAATGAAACGGGAGTGGGTCGGGTCGGGTCGGTTCAAACAAAGTGGAGGTCATGGTCATAATAATAAACAAGAGAGAGAGAGGCCAATTGTATATGATTTCTACTTTGTTAAGGTGTTGTACTATAACGAGTAATGATGATTCAATTCAAGCTCACCCGCCCACTGATATCCAAATTCAAAAGCAGCCCATGATACGTTCAATTGAATTTCATCACTTTTCCGTTTGAACTTTGGACCCACAATCAGATAGATTCTGCCTTTCTATTCCCACCGTAATGTCCAAAACCTGATAGGGTTTTAGGTAGTAGGTCACCACTCCGCCACATAAGAGTTCCAAGTGGCAAACTACACTTGGGGGCCCACCCATTTGATGGGCCTTGCATTGTGGGTTTCATATGTTTCCAATTTGTTTTTTGTGAAACATTGCCAAGTTCCAAATTCTACAAAGCTCATCACTCGTTGCTAGCCCAACCCCAACTGTGCATACTCCATATGAGTTTCCCTACATCATACTGAATTACTGATGATGGTAACGTGATCCCAACTGTCCATTGGATAGGGCCTAGGAGGGGGCCGGGCCCTAAACATACTAGCCCACGTAATGCCATTGCATTTGATTACACATAAATTGGTAGGAACAAATGGTTTTCAATAAGATTTACTTGGTGTTTCACTTAACTTAAGAAGCAAAGCCTAAATACAGTAGCAAAGAGAAATCAATAAATAAAAGAGAAACATACAAAGCACCATACTACAGCAAATTTTAAGGAACCATTGTTTTTACATGAAACCAAACAAGCCTAAATTTAAAATTTAAAACTTTAGTTCTTAGGATTGGTATTTAATTTCCTTGAAATTCCACGGAAATTAGTTTTGGTAAAGGCGAAGGAAAGCAAAATCAGATGTTTGGTAGAAAAAACAATGAATGCAGTTTGGAATTTATTTGGGAGTAACCATTCTCTTTCTCTCTATTTTAAACAAAGTTGATTTCTAAAGGTGGTGTTGTTATGATCAGAGGCGTAAATGCATAAATATGAAGACTGAAGTATAAAAGAAATACTTGACTACACTCATTCAATTCATCAACGAATCAGCCAATATATAGGCTATACAACCAACAGAATTAGCAAAATAATAGCATCACATGAAACCACTAACCAAGAGCAACCTAGCCACTATCTGCAACAACTAAATCCTAAAGAATAGGTAAAACAATACGTGAATAACAAACTGAAACAAACTCCTAAATACTAGGATAACATAAATCATCAACATGTGTTAGATATTAGGAAGTTGTGTATGCAATATATTAACAAAAAAAAAATAGTGTACAAAATATTATTTACATCTTATAATTTGGGTCCTCCTATAATTGATAATTAATTCATTGGCAAAATCTCGAACAGATAAGCATGAGAAATCGGGTTTAAGTTTGAGAGCAGTCATTTTGCAAAAGAAATGCAAAAGGTTAGGGTTTAGGATTTAGGTCTTGTTTGGCTCGCAGGAATAGGCGTTTGAAATCAGAATCAGAATGGGCCATTCCAACTGTTTGGTTGGGGGAAATCAGAATTTCATTCCCATTCCTAGTTGAATGGCATTCCCCCATTTGAGGGAATGGTCATTCCCTCCCCTTTTCTTGGGAATGAAGTCCCATTTCAGCTAATTCCAATTCTCATTCTAATTCCTATCTGAATCAAACAGACTATGGGAATAGACCATTTCCATTCTGATTCTAATTCTAATTCCAATTCTGACTGCAAACCAAGCAGACCCTTAGGGGTTTAGGGTTTAATGGTTTAGAGATTTTAGGGTTCATATTTATAATTTAAGATTTAGATTTAGGGTTTAGGACTTTAGCGTTTAAGGTTTAGAATTTAAGAATTTAGGGTTTAGATCTAAAATTGAGAGGTGATAGAATGAATGTCCTCCAACATGGTAGGAGCCAAGTATTGCCCCGTTACTTGGGTAGGGTCGGTTGGGCTTTTGTTTAAGCCCGAAGCAGTAACCAACCCAAGTTGCACCCCACCCAAAACCCCAGATAGCTTTGGACAATGGCCTTTTTATTTCATTGGCAAAGCCACAACCACACACCCAGGGCTCCACCTTGAAACAAACAAACAACGAGTATTGGTTATACGCTGAAAGTAGAAAGAAAATCTACTCAAAGTTTTACTTTCTTTCATTATGTTTTATTTTTAATTGTTAATTAATTAATTCTTTATGATACGAATTCATTCAGGGGCCCGTCTTGGGGGATAGATAAAGTATGTGTTTTTTTCATTAAACGTTTATATTTTATTTGTTTGTAAAACCGAGAAAGGTAATAATTACAACTGTTTATGATAATTAGGCGTTAGTAGAATCCACATCAGTGCAACAGTGAAAAAACGTCTAACCGTTTGTGGAAGCTTTAAAAAATAATTTTCCCAAATGGTAGGCGTGCA
Organism: Nelumbo nucifera; assembly: GCF_055504915.1. Classification (NCBI taxonomy): domain Eukaryota; kingdom Viridiplantae; phylum Streptophyta; class Magnoliopsida; order Proteales; family Nelumbonaceae; genus Nelumbo; species Nelumbo nucifera. The sequence continues at coordinate 13,045,588 of NC_142656.1, read as the reverse complement.
CAAAAACTGAATTTCACTTTTGCTATTCTCGATACATACGGAAGAACAAGAAAGATAAACTGCTAAAATGACGCCTATGTGACGGCCTTTATTGAATAAATGTCCGCAGAACCAAACACCCTCAAAATCATAATTTGCTTGGATAAAAGGCCCAATCCAAGACGTATAGTGGACCTAAAACATGGGACCATTATGAGCCCTCAATGCATGTGTAACAGTGTAAGATGTCATCACTGAACGACGAAGTGCTTAAATAAGATGTCATTACAGCTAGAGCTATGTGTAATGAGAAAGGATTAACTGAATAATGTGATAGTTGTTTTACGGGCTGAGGGACCAACCATTTTTTACTACATCGCATATGGCCCACAATCACCCAATTTATCATTTGAAATTTATGGCTGACGTGGAACAAAATGATTGGTCCCACAGCCAGTACAACAGCTATTAGATTCAGTTAATCAGCTCTCCAAATATCAAATTCAGCTAACGTCTTCTGTCTTTAGAGACAGTTTACGAGAAGACCCTTTAGAATTGGAGTGGCAAGATCTATATACATGGCCGTTAGTAACTGTTTAACGGTAAATGTAATGGGCTGATCAGCTCATTCGTGCAACCCTGGGTCATATGCGTGATGGACAATGTGGGATTTTGAGGCTCAATGCCTAGACAACCCCTGACCTTGGCCCAATAAGTTTGGATTGAGTAAGAAGGCTATTCATCGACGCAAATCCATAAAGCCCAAAAAAAAGGAAGAGAACGAATTAATAAACTGGCCGTTCTGCAAATCCAGCTCCCACAAGTCACAATCACATCAACTCAACATTGGAGTCTTTGGGGATAAGTTTAGGAAGTCAATCGATCTACAATTGCAAACTCATTGATGTATGCAACTTGCAAGCATTGGATTCTTTTAAAACTAATATCGGGCCAGCATTATTTTTATGGCCCAATGGACCTCGATGGACCAGAGCCCACCAACGGCCATTGTCCAACTCCAACCTAACCACTGACTTTCCAACCACAATGGCAGTTTCCAGACCAAGAAAGGGTTTTATATAATTTGGATCAATTGGACAAAAAGAAGCTGAGATTATTAACCCTTTTATTCTGTGAGTTCACACTGTTCCAGTTTCAACATCAATTGAAGAGTTGGGTTTGGAGAAAAATCCTCCCCAAATCCCTAATGAACAATCCCATTTCCTAAGCTTGACCAGCAAGAACAATATAATCCCACATCCAAAACCTAAAGCAGCGCTGGAACCAGTGAGAGAAACAGCAGCACAAACCAGCATCACAAAGGACTCTTCTTTGCTGTTCATGTCCCTTGAAGCCATCGCCAATTCAATCCCAGAGAAGAGCAAGAGCACCCCTAGTATCCCAATTGGAAACTGACTCAAAATTCTCACTAAAGAGTTCCCAAAAACTAACCCCAGAGCTAACTTCCCCAAGCCCAGAAACAGCACTGAAGCACCGCTCCGCCCTCCAAATCGGTACTGCCCTGCCAGACCTCCAGCGCCATGGCAAACCGGCATAGCTCCAAACCAGCAACCAACCAAGTTCATAGCTCCCACACTGACGGAAACAGCTGTGGCTGATACCTCTCTTTCGGGAAAAAGGTCTGCAGACAATTTACAAACTGCGATCACTGAATTAAGCACCGAGAGTGGAATCTGTGGGATCGCAGCTCGAACGAATCCTATCTTCCAGTCTTCCCACGTGATCTTCACCACACTGATCTTCGATGGGCCGAAGCTTAGATGTTTAACAATGGATGGGTCCCGAACAAAACATAATAACAATCCCAACAGAAAAACGATGAGTGCAGCCGGAATTGCCGATAAGACGCGCAATCTGTGGAGACGCCGGCGACGATGATAACCACTATTGGAGGAACTGAGTTCTTCTGTTTCAAGCGGAGCATCGTTCTCAGCCGAGTCACCCGAACCCGTGATTAGGACTATGAAGAGAATTGCAGACAGCGCGAGTACAAGACCATCTAGACCTAGCCAGGGGCGAAGAGAGCCTGATTTTCCGGTTGTAAAATTCTGGTTGTATCGGATGTATTTGATGGCGGAGAAAGCAAAGGATAAGCCTTGCGAGAGCTGAACGCCGCGAACCACGGGTAGAGGGATGAAACGGTATATGAAAGACATAAGGCCGGTGGCACCGAGGAGGAAGAGAACGGAAGCAGTGGATATGCCTGCAGCCATGATTTGGGGAACGGTGAGGTGGGTTTGGGACTCGGAGATGGCGACGGCGGCAATAGATTTCATGGGTTGGACGGGCATGGGGATGCCAAAGAGGAAACCAGTGAGGATGTTGTAGAGAGAAGTGAAGATGAGAGTGGTGCCTAGGTCGATGTGGTTCACTAGAGAAAGAGCGAGAACGATGGGGATGTAAGTGCCGAGATCGCCTACGGAGCCACCGAGTTCAGACCAAATTGTGGTCTTGAGGCCGAAGCTGGTGGCACAGGATAGTTGGGGGAATTGGTGGCGCCACCGCCGGGGGAGGAGAGGGGAAGTATTTCCTGGGGTATCCATTGTGCTGTGTGGCCGAGAGAGAGAAGCAATCAGAGAAATTGGATCAACTTCTCACTTCTCAAGGCTCTTGGACGGTTGAAGTCTTGAAGAACCAGAGAGAGAGAGAATCACTCATTCCCCGGCACTGCACCCATTTGTCAAATTCAGCAGTTGCTTGAGGAACAAGGAGAGCCAGTGAAAGGCTTTTAGTTAAGGCAAGAGGGAAATTTTGATTGAATGTGGGATTGTGGCTTGTGGGGTCCCTCCTCTGAAGCCCTAGTCAATCGAATATTCGTCAATACTTCTGTGCTACAGAGTACAGACTCTGTGTACATAGTACACGAATGGGACCGTGTTGGGCATCAAGAGTCAGGTCCCAGCTTTGGATGGAATGTAGATCCCACTCCAATGGTCTTGAAAAAAAAATCAGGGTAATCAGATGAATTTCAACCATCTGATTTGGAAACTGTGTTGGAACTTGGAAGGTGCTTTTAAGTTTAACAAATTTAGAGAGCTATGATCTATCGTGCGGCCTATTTTTTTTGTCCAGCATCCAGGTAGAACATCTCCGGTACTTATTAATTATGTGAATATGCATGTGAGGCGCCCATTTGTGAGGAGCCGTCTCAACTATTATGTGGGCCTCGCGTTTCTATTCCCTATTTCTAATCTTTCATCATCTCGTTTAGTTTAGTTTTTTACATTTTATTTAATGTTATATCAGCTCATTGCTTACATCAACCTTGGATCACAGTCACCATTTTGTATTGTGAATTCAGGAGTTGAAAGTTGCTCTCACTATGCAATTTTCTATTTCTGTTCATAACTTCGCGAATAGTTTATTCACTATTCAGTTTTCCTAACTTCATTATTTTATTGCCTTTTTTCATTTGAAAATTTCATTAGGCAAGATGAAGAAAGCCAGTTTATTCAGTGCGTTTGGACTCGAAGGGATATTCTCTTCGAGTCCAATAAAATTTTGACACATCATTTCATGCTTAATTGGCCATCACTTATAACCGGTTGGAGCTTAAATAAAAATTGATAAAAAATATAAAAAAAAAAAATCCACATTCTACAACTTGCGAAAAAGACTTGCAGTGCAGTCTCTGCAAAGCCCCGTGACTCAAACCTTCTCTCCCCAATCAGTAACAACAACAAGTCTAATCAATGGTGTTCAAACTGCAACAAAACAACGACAATTGTAGATTTTAGCCATGACAGTAATGATATTAAGGGAAAGTTTCAAACATCAAAGTGTTCAAAGCTGAATGAAACCCCAAAATATACAAGGCAGAAACTAAGAACAAAAGAGCTAATGAACCCGCTGATTTGGGTCCAATAATCTTTTGTATGACCGAAGATCCTAACTCTTAACTCATTTTGGCAAATTGTCAACACCGGCCAAGTTAATGAACTCACTGATTTCTGTCCGAAAATCCCTAATACCACTTTTTCGTATTAAAATCTGAAACCCAAGAATCCTTTGAAAATAGAAATTTTTGAGAGCCTATCATGAAAGAAAATCCTGTGCGTGACAGTGTGACTGCTTGAATATATTTTCTTGAAAAGATATCTTTGGAGAATTGGAGCTATTGCTTTTACTTTCAGAAGCTTGGTATGGACTATGGAGGAAGAAGAAGACGTCTCGTGTCTTGCAAATCCAAAGCCAAAACCGGATTTGTCTTCCCATTAATGGTTGGAGGAGTAAGGCTTGAATTCATTTGGATTGAGAACATGAGGGTTTCGAACTTTCTGCCAATATTTAGTTAGATTTTTTTTTACAAAAATTTTATATTTATCAATTTTTATTTAAAAATATTTTTATCAATGATAACCCACAGTAAAACTTCAGCCGGCCGTGTCAAAATTTTGGTTGACTCGAAGAGAAAATCCCTTCGAGTCCAAGCGCACTGAATCCGAAGACAAAAGCATCTTGCTACGATCTTAGCCATCAAATCCACCATTTCCTCTTCCTTTTTTATGGTGAAACAAACGTAGCCTAAAAATAGATAGCTTGGCTTTATATCTAAAGTAAGTTGGGACCTTTGGCTGGCTAATTGGGTGCTATGGTATGGAAACATAGATTTGGGATTACACTAATCACCTGCACTAAACAACAAATACGGCAAATTTTGCCTTGAATTGGAGTAATATCAAGGAAACTTCCCATGGAAAAACAACAACAGCAGCCATGTTTGGCAGATCTGGGATCAATAGTTGCAATTCAGAAAACTATAAGATGCACATGGATGAATAGGTCCATCTAAAACAAAAAGAGGGCCCAAACCAAAAAATTGATAATGATCAAATAAATTTCAACATTTGATTCTGATTTATGCAAAACATCGTATTACTTTCCAAGGATTTTTCTTAGCCAAACAAAATATTGTCAGCGAGGACGAGCGTATAACTAGCCCAAGGTGACACTCATCAAATGTGTATTCTCATACATGTGGTTACTTATACACGTGTAATGGGGTCACCCGTCCCAGACTGAATGGAAGTGCAGAAGCAAGTCCGGATCTCCTTCATTTATTTCCACAGTTTTTCCTGCACTTCCATTCACTCATTCAATCTGTGGAGATCCGAACTGGACTATATCCCACACCCAAGATTTCGGGTCCTTGATCTTTACTATTCAAACAACTCCTATTTTTACTGACAAAACTTCCTCGGGTATTTTGTCAATTTCTTACTTGGAGGTTTAGAACAATAGAAGTAAGAACCAACAGTGTCCAATCCAGTCCAGTCCACTCCAATCTAGTTTCTTTAGCATTTTCCCTGACAACATAGCATCCTGAGAGCTCAATTTCTGATTGCAAGAGATCTTATCTCAGAGGCCAACTACCATTATGACGTGTGTGATCCTGTCAACAAACAGTTAATAGGGATATAACTCCTTTCTAGGGCCAAAATAACAGTCACCAACTATTGTAGTACATATCTTAACAAATGGAGGAAGAACCATCATAGATCTGTCTAATTTGAAAGTAGCAATGAAATTTTCAAGCTAACAATCAGAGAATACAGTCATTTTTTGCACAAATTCAGACATCAGAACTACCTGTGAACAATTAGCATGATTTGGCCCCATGGCAGAACATCAGTATACAAAACACAAGCCAGCATTAAACACAGAAGAAAATCTATGGGAAGGCTAAACCCTTAGAGTTTAAGGCATCACTTCAACACCACCTCTGAATCCATTTGCAGAAATACCTCCTTAACTCTATTTGACTAGTTGATTTTGGGGCTCAGGTAATACTTTGGATCTCGGAAAAACTTGGTGATCGTCTCTGCCTTGTCTGCCGAAAGATCTGTGTTCTCCAAAATATAATGCTTGGATGCTGTGGATATTGCTTCAATAGAACCAATGGCTTGATTAAGCTGAACAAAGGAAAAGAAAGTCGAAATAGTTATCTGAGGTATAGGTGCATTCCTACTGCAATCCACTTTTTCACAATGATTTACATTTTTAAAGGTTTATCAAGATGAATTCATTAGATCAAATATTCAGGAAGGTGAACATATATGATCAATTTGTTTCCTTTCCTACAAGGGATATCTCCTTGGTAGGTCCTGCATATGCACCATACTTAGGGGACGAATGAGGAAGATGAGAACCTTCATTTACTTGGAAAGTCCTCAATATAAAGGGTTACATCAGATATCCATGCAAACTAGAAATTCAACATGTTTAAATTGAATTACCGCATTTGCATCATGGTTATCAATTCCAGGTATGGACATAATGACTCTGAGGAAAGCATCCATTCCCCGCACCAATTGCTTCCTCTTTTGCAAACAAGACATCACATATTTCAGGCACATTTCAAAACAGAAAGGAGTACAGTGAAAAGAATCAACTTACAGACCTCAATTTTCAATCTGGAAATGGCATCTTGCTTCTTACACACTGCATCAAATGGTTACAGAGACACATTTAAGTAGAGTTTCCAGGAATTATGAGCGCCAATGACTAGGTTCTTACCCCCACGAGCATGGGCTATCTTCAGAATCTTCTCAAAGCCCATCTCTAAGTCCTGAACTGGAATAAATGTTGGCTTCCCAGGCTCCATTCCAAACCTTTAACATAACCCCCAACAAAACAATTACTAAAATTTTGCACATCCAGGAAAACCAAATTATGAATTTATGAGTTTCAAATAAGTGTCTTGACTCACTTAAAGTAAGATCGAACAAATGAATCATTTTGCTCCTTGGTTGGGAGGGTGACAACAACATAAAAGTTCCCAAACTGCTCTTTCAGTTTCTGCACTCTGTGTAGCATAATGATGTCAAACAGAAAATAAAACAAAAGATCCAAAACTGTGGCATTTGTCAGGGGACCTGCTAAAAATGGGAGAGATGTTGTTGCAATCCCAATTTGTCACAAAAACAAATGCTACTGATAATCCTCCACAGTTGAAAATGAAATCCTACAATTACAAGTTCACTGGTTTGAGTACAAGGCAGTCAAAATTACAATACAAGACCAGAAAGAAAGGTCATTACAGGGGCAACAGGGACAATGTTAAGTCGAAATGAATTTGCACTGAGGAAGGAGGAAATGAAGTGGATGAAGGATGGGTGTTGTTCATCTCTCCATTTGTTGCTCATCATACAAACTCCATTGATACCTGCATAAGATAAAATAGCATTGAGTCCTCTTTCCCAGAATTTAACCCCCAAATTTCAGATGTTATATAAATATCCTTACACTTCGAATATTTTTATCATTAAAGAGAAGGATACAGAACAAAAATGATGTTTCTACGTGAAAGCTGAATTTGATAGGTACTTTTAATTAGTAATTTACTACATGGACTGCATAATACTATATTATCTAGCATCCTATATCTTAAAACTTCTAGCTTTCAAACATAACAGGATCTGTTCTCAACTTTTTGTTTTCCTTCACTTTGTAGATTTCCAAGGTAAAAATTATTCCATTGAAGAAATGACCTCCAGTTTGTTGAATCTGATATTCTTCCTAAATCTGTTCTACAGAGAATTAATACAGATGCCTAACTGAATTCTCAGCAGTATAGAAATCTTTTTGGCCCGGATCTTCTGAGGAATTTACTCCCTGCTTCCATTTCTCAACCCAGAAACTGATAACATGTGATAGCATAACATAATAAACCTTCAGCATGGCTCATCTTTGTGGATTATGCTAAGTGCAATGTTCAAAATAAGCCCTGTGCGATTCCAGTTTGAGACTCCTAAAACCTATAATAGTGATAAATTTCAACTTTCTTAATTCAAACAGAGATGGACAAGTTGCTGCTCGAGCTAATATACGCCTTTCAGTTCAATTGAAAGTTTTTCAGGAAAACTGATAATAAATTTCCTTTTTAACCAAGCAGCATTTCCTTAATTGGCAGATGACAACTTTATTCTGTCAAGCCAGAATGGGAAGAAAGAAGGAAAACAAAATTCAACAAATAGATAAAAACGGGTAAATTGTTTCCGCTCACAAAATGCATCTAGATAATTTACTAATAACGCAAACAAAATTCAGGAAACAGTAATATCTAGCAGTTCATAGTCTAACGGAAAAGCAAATAAGAGGCAATACAAATGTCATCTATATTCTCAACTTTTTTTTCCCAGACATAGAAACACTCAGAATAGTCAAAATGAAGCCGTGCTGCAGGATCGCGTCGATCAAGACAGTATTTGCTTCAGAAACAGCATGGTTTACAGTAACTTGGGGGGAAAGATGAGGATAAGGTTGTCGGCAGACTTAATATTCAATATAATCATCAATCGGGCAGAACTTTGTAAACTACGTAGATTTAAGCATCAACAAATCTAAATAAGGAATGCAAGGCAAACTTCGGCAGTCAAATGAAGCTCGTGAAAAATAATTTCAAGCTTAACATTATCTGATCTTAAGTCATCTTAGTTTTTAGGGAAACAAATGCGATGCCCTGAGTAGAAAACTCAAATTGCTTTTACATTATAAACCAACAGAAAAATGAAGGTTTCTTAGCTCAGAACAAAGTTCAGTCGACTTCTTAGGGTTCAACTCAATTTGAATATTTTAAGCGGAGCGCAGAATGCAAACTCGGTTATATATCACCTAAATACACCCTCGGAATGTATTAATGTCGATAATAATTGATAGTACGATGTGAAGATGAAAAGGAAAAGGAAAAGAAAATAAAACTCAGAAACAGTCCGCAATTCTACCTGCGTTGGAAGCTATCGAATGTTCTTTATTTGGTAAATCTCTATAGCTTGGTCTGAAATTTGCCATTTCTGCAAATTCCTCCTTGGCGCCCAAGAGAGAGAGAGCAAAGTGAGGAAAGAAGAGAAAGCGTAACAGCTTAAACAGTCAGCCTCTGTTGCCTTTCGAGACCGGTTCTGCTCCTCACACCTGACGCCTCACAATCACATCCTATCATGAGAACATCTTCCATACTTATTAGTTATAATTCACGGAGATGTTCTTAATTTACGGTGAATGTGCCTGTGAGGCGCCCATTTGTCAGGAGTAGATCCCATCATCTCTAATTCTAATATAACCCAATTTTCAATAAATTTTTAGGCTATACTTGCCTAGGCTTCACGTTCAGACAACCAAGTGAAATATCTAATTCATTTTCCCTCTCCCGGCCATCTCCGTTCAGGCCTATGAAGAATGACGGTAGGCCCAAAGTACTGTTGGGTAGGTGACAGCTCGGAATTGATGTCAGTTCATAAGTGGGTGTTGATGCATAAAATGTGAATTGTTGACATTTTGAATGTTTATAATTTTGTAGTGGAAATCAGAAATTAGGCCCGTTCATACTTTTCTATTTCTTTTTGGGTAAAATAGAAAAACCTCCCTAAAGTTTATGATAATTATAAAAATCTCTTTTGAAGTTTCATTTTAACAAAAACCTTTCCTAGAGTTTTGAAAAAACCTGCAGTTACCTCCCTTTCATCAATGTTCCAGCCAAAAACCTTTGGCCTAATGTATTAATTTTTTGAAAACACCCATTTTACCTTTATGTTTATCAATATAGATGGAGATTTACTGAAATACTCTATTTTTTTTTATTTTTTATTATAAAAATTCCCTAGGTTAATTAAAGAGTAAAATAATTTAATTTTATAAACTCATAATGATTGAATGAAGTCTAAAAGGACAAATTTAGCATTTTGGTTATATTAAAAGATTTCCTAACAAATAGTAAGGACAATTTTATAACTTCAAAGTCTTTATTATGGAGACAAAAATATTTTTTTCTTGATAATGTACTGAGACAATGATAAAAAGAAGGTAATTGCAAGATTTTTTAAAACTATATAGGAGGTTTTAATTAAAATAAAACTTGAGAGGAGGTTTTTATGATTGTCAAGAACCTCAAGGGAGATTTTTATATTATACCCTTTCTTTTTCACAATTTTTTGCTGCACCATTTCTATTTCACATTAATTTATTAATTTCCTGCAATCTGTTACGGACCACAGGACCAGGGTGCATATTGGGCTCATCAAGCCAATCTACGGTCACCACGGCCCAGCCCAACCCATCCATTACCATTCCAACGTCATAAGATGACGTGGAAATTATTTCTAATCATTACTAATCCCCTTGATATAGAAAGTTTTCTTAATATTCTACATCATTTAAAAAAATCGCTTTAATTTTGAAATGAGGAAAACGAGCCAATGTGGTAGAAAGTTCACATCCTCCACTGACATCATGACACATGGCATAACAGAACAGCTGGACTACATCCCAGCATCACCTAGGCGACAACTTGCCTTACCTGGTGACCTACTTCTGCTGCCGACCTGGCGACCTACTTCTGCCACCAACCTAGAGACCTGCCTCTGCTGTCGACTTGACGATCTACTTCTATTGCCGACTTGGCGATCTCCCTCTGTCGCCGACCTGGCGACCTAACAATCTACCTCTATCGCCAACCTGGCGACCTACCATTCTAGAAGCTTGCCAGTTGTCTTTGAACCTTTTGGGATCACGTTAAGTAACCATAGGCCTTATCCTCATCCCGCTCGAATCGATGGGAAACGGTAAGCCTTATTAACTGGCACGCTATCCTCCTTCCAAAGCGAAATGGACCTCTACGTCGTGGGCTGAGGATTCCGGGGGCGTTTCGCGAGACCCACGACATCCCAACTATATAAGGGCATTAGCCCCTGAGACCCAGATAGATGTGCAATTTTTAGTTCTCGTAGCTCTCTAGCTCTCTCACATTTTGCTATCTTAAAATCTTTGATTCGCTAACTTAAGCATCGGAGTGCTCACCCCGGGTAAAGCAACCCGGGCACTCTGACACTACTTCCTTGCAGGTCACATCAGAGCCACCTTTCCAGCTCGTCACCATTTAGATAGGCATCAAAGCCACTTCTCCAGCTTGTCACCATTCAGCTAGGCATTAGAGACACATCTCCAGCTCGTCACCATTCAGCCAAGCATCTGAGTCAGTAGTCAACTGGGAGCTGCCAAAATGTGCATCATCAATTGGGGTCGTCTGTGGGATGCGCTACAAAAGGCTATGTTCTCACCCGATTCTCTAAGCCTCAAGTAATAACATCTTCAAGCAACAACAACAACGCTTGATCGAAAGAACCCCCTAGGGGGGCAGAAACAAAATGATTAGCCCAAACGAGTTCTCGCAGTCTTGCTTGGACATAATCTCCCTAACTATGAGGCCACCGCCATATGTCGAGCTCTACGTGCTCTCTGCGAGAGTTGGCAGCCAACAGAATGTGAGGCCACCCCATAGGCCGAGCCCTCCGTGGTTTCCGTGGGAGTTGATAGCCAACAAACTGTAAGGTCGCGCCGCAGATCGAGCCCTCCATGCTTTACGTGGGAATTGATGGCCAGCTGGCTGTGGAGTCGCCCTCGCAGGTTAGTCTTGCCGAGGTGACAAGGTGCCTGTAGGTTGAGGTGCTGAGAGCAAAACTAGAATGTCAAAATTCCGACGACCTGGCGACCTGGAGACCTGCCTCCGAACTGGCGACCTGTTTCCGCTGACCTGGCGACCTACTTCCACAACCTAGCGATATGCCTCTGCCGCTGAGATGGCGACCTACCTCCGCTGACCTGGTGACACATATAATCAGCCCAGACGAGCCTTGTCAGCCCTGTTTGCGAGGTCGCCCCTACAGGTCGAGCCCTCTGTCGCTCCCGTAGGAGTTGGCGGCCAACGGACTGCAGTCGCCCTTGCGGGTTAAGCCTTTCAAGGTTCCCATGCGAGCTGGCAACCTATAGTTAGTAAAGCTGCCCTCGTAAGTTGATCTCCTTGTGGATTGTCGTAGGAGTAGACGACCAGCACCTTAGAGGACTGACACAGTGCAGCCGTGACACCGACCTGCTATTTAAATTCCAACATCAACGCACATATCACAAGGGGAAGCCAAACTGCTTTCAACATCAAGGACCCCTAAGCTGACCTCGAAATATGTTGGTAACAGGACAAAGGACCTACGATGAAGCATGAATCTACTCCCTTCGCTGAGCTGATCTCAGTTCGGGAGTGAGGGGCAATTGATGAGGGCAGATTTGGCCCTCCACTGACATCATGACACATGGCATAACAGAATAGCTGGATTACATCCCAGCATCACCTAGGCGAAAACTTGCCTTAGCCAAAAAGGGGTCCCAATTGGCGACTTGCCTTTGCCGCCGACTTGGTGACCTACTTCTGCTGCTGACCTGGCGACCTACTTCTGCCGCCGACCTAGAGACATGCCTCTGCCGTCGAGTTGGCGATCTACTTCTATTACCGACCTGGTGACCTACCTCTGTCGCTGACCTAGCGACCTGCCTCTGTTGCCGACCTAGCGACCTGGCAATCTACCTCTGTCTCTGAACCTTTCGGGATCACGCCGCGTAACCGTAGACCTTATCCTCATCCCGCCTGAATCGGAGGGAAACAATAAGCCTTATTAACTAGCACACTATCCTCCTTCCAAAGCGGAACAGACCTCTACGTCGTGGGCCGAGGATTTCGGGAGTGTTTCGCGAGACCCACGACAACCCAACTATATAAGGGCATCAGTCCCTGAGACCCAGGTAGATGCGTAATTTTTCGTTCTCGTAGCTCTCCAGCTCTCTCACATTTTTCTATCTTAAAATATCTTATTTGCTAACTTAAGCATCGGAGTGCCCACCCCGGGTAAAGCAACCTGGGCACTCTGATACAGTTTCCTTACAGGTCGCATCAGAGCCACCTCTCCAACTCGTCACCATTCAGCTAGGCATCAGAGCCACCTCTCCAACTTGTCACCATTCAACTAGGCATCAGAGACACCTCTCCAGCTTGTCACCATTCAACCAAGCATCTGAGTCACTAGCCAGCTGGGAGCTGCCAAAATGCGCATCATCAGTTCACTTTTTACTATTTAGGAGATGTTTGGAAGGTGGCCGTTTTTCTGAAAAACGGTGCCATGTTAGGTGTTTCAACAAATGCCCATATACATGATTGTTTGGTTCAAGTGTTTTTTGAAAAAAAAAAAACACTTGAAGCATAGACATGCCTTGTAAATCAGGACCCACCGATGCATATAACATCAAATTTGGCGTTTCATGCTTCGGTGAACCGTTACCCCCAATGGTTCACTAATATGGCGAATACATGACAGAATATCACCTTACCAACTGTGCACATGCATGAAAAGCAGTGATGAAAATCACCTTGCCAAACAGTATAGTGCTGCTCAATGCCTACGTCGCAGAAACACTCCCAAACATATCAAGACGTTTTTTTGTGTGAAAAAATGGGTCTAGCAAGCATGTGCTTTTTTTTTGAAAATCGGTCCCAAAAAATGCCCACGCTTCCAAATACCATCTTAGTATTAAGTTTATTTTTATTTAGTGGTGCTTTTATAGTTCTGATTTCAATACAATGACAATAATCACCAGATAAAATAGATGATAAGGGAACAAGGAGGTGGCGTTCAGGTAGCTTGCTTGGGCGTTGATTCTGTAAACACCAAACTCAACTTGTTCAGTTAAGAGAGGAAAGGAAGGAAAAACAGGGGTAAAAATGGAATTATAAAAGAATTTAATGATGCATCAAACAACTCTAACTTTTTTCTTAACAAATGGCCTAAAGCCATCCTATAAGGTATATAAGTAGGCTTTGAAAGTTTAGGGTACATTTAAGTGATTTCCTAAATATACATAGTATATATAAATAGTTCTCTTTTTTAATCCTTCTTTGAATTGGGTTTGGTGGCTATTTGGTATAAATACTTAAAATAAGTGGTGGGACTAAAAAAAAAAGAACAGGAAGAAGTGCTTAAAAAATAAGTTGGTCCAGGAATGCTTATTTTAAGTACTTAAAAAATAAGCTCTTTTTTTTTGTGACAAGCAAAGTTCAAAATATCAATACATATCATGCCGGCAGTTACCTGATATGCTCCTCCAAAGATTGTATCGGGTCAGATCATGGTTCAAAGGGTAACTAAGACTTAAATTAACCCCTCTGAACCGGCTTTAAAAAAAATAAATAAAACATAAAAAAAACACTGATACAGGCTCAAAATCCAATCATCTTCTCCATTCACACAAGAACATGGTAGAGGCAGCGGTAAGCTGAACCAAAAGGGTGACCGGCGATTTCCCTTGTGTTTTTGCTCCTATGCATGGCGATTCCCCATGTTTTTGCTTGATATTTCGCCATACCTCTGTCTCTTCATGGAGGGTGTTTTTTTTGTTTCTAATTTTCTTGGTTTGAAACCATTACTGCGCCATTCTTGCACAAATTTGAGTTTGGGACAACTACAACACATCCCACTGCCAGCGAATCGAGGTAGGGTGATCTCTAATCATTCTTTTAGTTTCATAGCAAAACATGAACTTTTTGATATTTTTTTTTAATTCTCTACATATTATTGTGAATAAATATGCCATTATCCAAAATTTTTATATATAAATTGTGGGATATTTTATTATTTTTGCTTATGATGTTGATTGCATTTTCTTCTTTGATTATTTAACAAAAAAGCAAACATTATTACATGTTAATGGAATGTTATTTTGGATTTATTTGGTGCTTGAATTGATTTTCTTTTTTTTTTTTTGATATGATATTGAAATTTCCTTTAGGCTACATTTGGAAACGATGCAAATAAGTGTGAATGCAAATATGTAGAATGTAAAAGTCTACATAAATTGCAAAGTTGGATTAGTTTTGCACCGACAAATTTACTTTCTTATCAAACAGACTTTTAGCTGTAATGGATGCAAACACGAATTCCAATAAAGCATATGCTTTTTTTGTTTTTTTTTTTTATCAAAAGCCCACTTGAATGCAAATTTATTTCTTTTACATTGATGTGCTTTTACATCTTATTATCAATGTAAATATGCACCGGAAAATGTATTTTCTATCATTTGCCAATGCATAAATGTAATGTTGCCAAACACAGGCAAAAGTGAACCAGAGTGCAAATTTACCCTAAACCGGGATTTACACTCTATTTGCATCGTTTCCAAATGCAGCCTTAGGGTTATTTATATAGTGATGCAACTTTTATTTCTACATGAATGAAATTGTAATTCGCATTTGATGTTTTTTTAATTATTTTGCTATGGTATTGGTATTTGTACAGAATTATTATAATTAATTTATGAAATTAATTATTATTATCATTGTTGTTTTTGCTACATAATCTTGTTTCTACAAAATGCTAACAATAAAATATTATTATTTGTTTTGTTAACAGAATTATTATTATCAATTTTAATTTATAGATAACGTTGTTGTTAATAATAATATAGACAACCAAAATATTATTTATTTTGTTATTGTTGTTATTATTATTATTTATTATTGTTTTTGGTATTAATATTATTTGTTGGTATTATCATTATAGCAATTGATACTTTCATTATTAATTTCATCAAAGTACTTTTTGATAATATTTCTATAAAATTACTTTTTTGGAGGTACTGCAATAAATACTTATTTCTAAAACCACTTTGAACGGTGCTCTCCCACCATTGCTCGAGACAAGTAGCTCTTCCTCTCGTAGAGAAAGGGGTTCATAACACTACCATCTGACCATCTTCGAAACATTAAGCATTCTGTGTTATTCAGTGTTTACTTTTTAAATAGAAAAAGGTAAAAAAAAAAAAAAAAAAAAACGAAAAGTTTAAACTATTATTTATCATTTTCCGGTTGAACCGGACACAAAAGATTTCATTTGAATTCCTTCCTTTTCTCCTCCACCAAGTCCTAACCCAAAAACATCCCACATCCCACCGGCAATCTTATTGTACGTCGGTGTTTGTGGACGCGAAATCCACCGGCGGAAGTCCGATGGTAAACGGAGAATCTTCTCCTTGACTATTCACTATTTACTATCTATCCCAAAGGCATCCATCATAGATCAATTAGAACTCTGCCGCCTTAAACATTTCAACAAACTGAAAGAAAACAAATAAATTTCCACCGAAACAGGAGAATAAAGTTAAAAGATAATCAAGAGATAAAAGAGAAACGATCAAATTAAACAACAAAAGTGAATTTCGTATTCTTAATTTCCCACAAACAGTTACATATGCCGATAATGCATCCAAATTTACAGTCCTATGCAGTAAAACATGACCATGAAGAACAAAGCAAAGACAGCAAGAGAGAAAAGGATAGACAAGAAACATGGCTTTCTCGCAGTCGGAGAAGATCAACTACGATACGGGAGCCCTGGGGTTTCAAATCACCTACAAACCTGCTGACGTGGCCACCATCCTAATCATCATCAAGAATGAATATCTAAGGCTGCAAACTATTATAACAATCATCACAGTAATCATCGTTGCAGATTATCATGACCCATGATTGACAGTTTTAACGGCTTCCCATATATAATCAATCAATACTGAAATGAAGTGATATTGGACGATTAAACTCTTCTTCTTCGGTGATCTTGTGATTGTTGAAACCCTCTTTGAGTGGTGCTTCAGCACTACAGCTCGAGGGCAGATACAAACTTGTTCCAGCAACGGGAAGGGTTCATATCAAACTACTCCGGAGATCGACAAGATCCCGAGACTAAGGACCTAGTCACAACCTGCTTGTATCTAAAACCCTCTCGTACCTCCAAAGCTCTGGACAAATATGAGGTTCTTCGGCGCATCCGTCATTTCCGGGAACGCTCTACAAGCTCTCTTAAACTTGCCCCTTCTGGGATGGATGGATGATTTCCTCTAGGAAGAGAGGTGGTTAGAGGACGCTTTCTCTGCTCCCTAGTAGTAAGCCCGTGCACTCGCCGGATGATATGCTCTCGCTGCCGGTGGCTTCTACATTCACGACCGCCGGTGTTGAGTGAGGATGCCGTTTTTGTTGGGCTTGGGTTCGGTAGAGGAGAATCTCAAAAAATGGGAGGGAGTCAGAAATGAGGTTCGAAACGAGAAAGAGAGTCTGTGAACCCAGGTTCATTGTCTCTTTGCGTCCGGTTCGACGGGACATCCAGGTAATGGCCAAAGTCCCGTTAACGTTTGAGAGCTCGCATTCTGTGAACCCGCGGGTTCACGGGGGAGCGTGAACCAACCAACCAGAATCGAACACGTCTCCTCATTGAATTAACAGTGATCTAACGGAATTGCTCTGTTAACTATGATTGAACCGGCCACTAAATGACAAAAAAGCAATGAAACCCACACTTGGATTTCCTCTCTCATTCGAAGTCTCCCCCATCCATCATCTCTCACCATACATGACCAGAGGCGTCAAAAATCAACTGGCCTGAGTGGCCTATGGTCCTAGTTGATCTAGCTTTGGTGTGTTGGACAAATCATGGCCATTGCATATAATCACACACCAATACACTAATTGTTTACACTTTGTATATATGACATACAATATCACTTCTATTTTATTTTCATATAAATAAAATATTTTTTTAAACAAGTCTTTTATACATATTTATTGGGCCAAGTCTATCTAATGTTTACGAATGTTAGGAGTAGAGGACGATAAGTGGAGCCCAATTAATTCTCATCTTGACTGGAACCCAATTAAAAGTGACGATAAGTGACAGGTTTAGAAGCAAAAGTGGTTACTTATATTCAAGGATGCTCATGCAGTTATAAATACGAATGAGAACTTGCACAAGTGAAATATATCTTTTCTCTCCCGTAAACCCACTATATTGGTGCTCCTTTAGTTGAATGGTCCACGGGTGTCACGATCCGAGCCTTCCATCATCATCGGCTCCATCTTGCTAGGTGTTTTCATTCTCCTCTCCCTATTCTTCTTCCCCTTTTCTTATTTCTTTGTATTACCCCTGATTGGATCGACTTCCTAAGTTTCAATTCCAGACATGGTGACGGGCACCCGGCAATCCAACCACTTCTAAAGAAAAACAGAGTAGACTAGCAAAGTATATTGACAGAAATCTGCCGACAATAGCTTCGTCATAGTAGTCGGCAATAGCTTGGTCACAGCAGTTGACAGAAATGAGAGAATAAAAAGGGAAAATAAGGAGAGGAGGAAGAGAATAAGAAGAAGAGTTTAACGTCGAGATACGGATTACTTGTTCTGTTGAATGATTTTAGATGACCACCAGTTGATGTTTTTCTGCTGTCGATAGATCTTACATTTGACTTCACGAGCTCCGGTTGATTTCTTACCATCGCCAATAGATTTTACGGTTGATTTCACGAATGTCGGTTTGCAATGAGATCGCCGGTGAGCTTCTAGACTATGGCTCGGTGGAGATACAGAAGAAGAGTAGTTTGACATTGAGATACAGATTCATTGAAACCCCATTAACAAACAGATAACAAACCACTCTATTTCAATCTTCTCTTTAATTTCTTTGAACTTCTACCGGTGAAGAAATATTATCAGCAACATGCTGCTGCAATGAAGATAAGATTTGAGGTTTGAAAAGATTGGTGCATGCACCAATGTACGCACAACTGCATGCCAGTTGGTCTGTAGAAAGGAAAAAGATAAGATTTGAGAAGAATAACGGGGTTTCAAGGAAAAGGAGAAGGGATGCTTACCGCCGGTTGAATGCACACAGTCGAAGCTCAGTGAAACAGTGAAGAATGCCGCCCGTGGTCTTGTGTTATTGAGCTAAGGTTCACACGGATGTGTGAAGCCATGGTTTCACAGAACGCGGACTTAAAAAATTCTAGGGTAAATTTTTTAAACTACCCTTACCCTTATGATTTAGCTAATAGACTAAATGTATTTGAAAATGGACTGATGCTACTACCACTGTTTCTGAAATTTACTAACTTAACATCCTTAGTATTTCGTCAAAACCCACATACACATAAGACCAAGTGACATTTAAACTTCTTTTAAAATCTAATATTACCCTTCCCTCCTCCCCTTCCTTAGCAATCCCTTCTCAATTTCCTTTAGAAAATCAAGAAATCATCAATAAGAAGGATCTCTCAAAATAGAAAAAGGTAGGCAGGGCTTCCGCAAGAGCCTCCCTCCTCTTCCTGGTCAAGAATCAAGATAAATGGGAAGGAGATTGATTGTTTCAGGGTGGTGCCGCCCTTCCTCCTGCGATTCCCAGCCCATGGTGGTGGTGGCGGCAGCTACAGTGATTGCTGTAACAGACGAAGGGAAGAGAGAAAGAGCGCCACCTCGTCTCTGAAATTGAAATTGAAGGAATGCCTGCCATTTCCAAGGCAATCATGACAGAAACGAAACCCTATAAACTGAAACATTCTTCCTTGGTTGTAGACATCCATTTTCTCGTCTCATTCTATTTACGACAACAAAGCTCACGACAAAAGAACAATTGCTAGCTTTATTTGCCTTTCTCCTGTAGACATCAAGGCATTTTTGTTCAAGTTGCAGAAGCATCTTTAACCCATTATTTTTTCTTCTTCCTCAGGTCCTCTAGCAGAGGTTTTATTATGGATATGTGCTCCTTGATTGGCAGTGCAGATGATTGACAATGGAAGAAACGGGCAGCAGTGGACGCAGGCAATCGGCAAGAACGAGAGAGAAATTTCTCTATTTATATTCACACAGACCCTGATTTTATATTGATCAATCAACAACGAGATCACCTTTCAACAGTTGAATGATGTTGGTGCATTTGGTTGGAGTTCTCTCTTTCTCTCCTTCTTCAACCCCACCTCCCCTGTTCTTCCCCCTATCATTGCTGCTGCTAAGAGTAGCAGCAGCGATTTGGATAGAACCTCCCTGCCCGCCCTTCTCTATTTTGAGAGATCCCTCTTATCGATGATTTTTTTATTTTCTAGAGGAAATCCATATTTGCTCCTCCGACCCTAGGTAAGAGAGAGAAGAAATAGAGATAGATAAGAGAGAAGATACCGGAGGTCTAAGAAGGGGATGAGAGAGGGGTAATATTGGGTTTTAAAAGAAGTTTAAACATCACGTGGTGTCATGTGTATATGGGTTTTGACGGAATAGATACCGGAGGTCTAACCGCGGTGAGAGTAGAATTAGTCAATTGTCAAAAACAGTAAGAACAGCATCAGTCAATTTTCAAACAGTAAGAATACACTTAGTCAATTAAGTGAACCATTAGGGTAGTTTAATAAACTTACCCAAAATTCTAACTATTTTATGTGTAAAAATATGCAAACTTAAATAAAACATTCATGTTATTAGATTCCATATCATGTGTCAGGTTTCAGATTCTACTGCCACAGAATGAAAAAGAAATGCAGAAAGGATATTAGAGCCCGGAGCCCAAAAAGCTGAAGATTGTACGAACAAGTACGGATACACACAATGCAGAATTTTGAATTCCAAACCCCCCTATAAACCACATCATTCCCATGAATTTGGCATCAATTTACAGTCAAGATGCATTCCTCCTGTACTTTGGGGCTATAAAATTCTGATCTGGGCTGATTGGTCATTCTCCCAAGATTATATGCTTGTCCAACCGTATCTTATTTTCTCAAGCCCACCTTGCAAATTGCAGCCATCATCAAACAAGGAGGTTAAGATTTTAGACTTAAGCTCATCTTGGAAGGATTATAAATACAAATATTTATTATGCAAATATATAAAAAATAATAAAAATTATAGGGTTTTGTACTCTACAAATTTGTATTTATACTCCTTGCCTTAGGAGTGAAAAATAAAAGGCAGCAGTTAGAAGGCTGAACTGTTGTAGCCTGTAGGTGGATCTATTTGCCTAAAGAATGGATTAAATACCTCAGCTACCCTTATAATTTAATAAATAGACACAAATTTACCCTACTATTTAAAAAATTATTTAAAATACTGAGACATTTCTAATAAACGATATATCATTAATGTGCTATTACAATACAATTTGTTCGCATGTGACATATTGTTGTGATCAATTTTGCCCTTTTATTAATTTTTCTTAATTTCAAAACTACCCTTTTTTGATCAATTTTGCCCATATCATTGTTTTTTCAATTTTCATCTACCCAAGAATCAAATTGATCTAATAATTTTATGACAGAAAGTGTTGGTTTTGGGCGATGTGGTGGTAATGGTAGAGTTTGGCATTTTTGAAGGAGGGGAAGTGGTGGTAAAGTGTACAGGGGCGGACCCTAGAGTGTTGGTTTCGAACGAAGGAATTGAAGGAACAAGAGGCATTTTTGCGCTGCTGCTTGGTTGTTTCTATGCAAGGCTTTCGCCCTAAAGTTTCAAACAATCAAATCCATTATTCTTCAAATTTTCAAAATAAAACTCCCTATTGTATAATGCAAACATTTTAAAATAGTTCAAGAAAAAAAAATGCACAAATCAGAAAACAAGGGAATGAAAGAAACCCAGAAAGGGGAAACAAACAATCGAATCCATATATATACCTTTGCAGGGGATTATGATGCTTGACATAGAAACCAATATTGTTCTTACACAAGATCTAGTAAGTTTTCCTCCTCTAATTGTGAGAACCTTCCACTGAAACAATTGTCTGTAGACGAATATACTGAGCATGGCGTGGTAGGCTGAGCAGGTGCTTGCTATATTTAAACTGAGCAGAGAACGGAGGAAGGAGAAAGAAACAGGTGGACATAAAACAGCCGTCCACGTTGTAGTGCGATTTTCGTCAAAAACAGCATACAGTGAAACCTGGTTTGGGTTCGTAGCACAGAGACTGAGGGAAAGAAGCAAAACTAGTAGGCACGAGGCAGTAGCAGAGTTAGAATTGGGAAAGACTTCTCTCGTGTCTATACCCTACATTCCACAGAACGAGGTAGTCCAAAATTAATTTAGATGGATTGGACCCACTAACAAGATATATTGGATTAGACTAATCCAGCCCAAAATATTTATTAGATTGCATTGAATGTGATCTGTCCGTAATAAATTTATATTGGATTGGGTTGGATTAAGCCAATATCTGGTCCATTGATAAAATAAAAATATAAGGGTCAATGGATTGTGTTTGGGTTGAAATCAATTTAAATCAAAACGAATTTGAATAGATTGAACTGTCCAAAAATTGGATTGAACCAGTTCAAAATGGTCCAAAATATTAATTGGATTGGATTAGACCTGATCCATTTATAATGGACTCACATTGAACTGGATCAGATTGGACCAAATCCAATCCAATCGACACCCCTATTTAGAGTACAATTGTCTCTAGGTTGGGACCCTCTGACGATCATGTACCATCTAATAAAATGATTCAAGCAGACAAATTTGACTCAGTGGTCTGCATTTTAAACACGAACTCTCCTTATCCCTCCCTTTTCAGTGAACTGGATTTCTAATCCTAAGCTCTAAAACATTTTAAACAGGAACTCAATCCCCTATTTCATCGCTTTATCGTCTCTGTTTTCTACATCCCTTTCTGCATCCCGCCTTTCCTGTCCAAATGCAAAGAAAGATTGAAGGGATATTATTTGGTTTTGGGACTTCGGATATAAAATTGTTAGGGCAAATCTGGGCAAAGAAGAAATGTTACATTTTGAGATTTTGAAAAAAAAAAGAAAAAACAAAGGTAAAAATGTAAAATAGTCTTTTCAATCTTTTTGTTTGTAACGATTGTTCATTGTCAGAGATGTCTGAGATACTTTAAGTAATTTATTAGAGAGTAAGGTAAATTTGTGTCCATTTTCTATATGAGAGAGTTGGCACAAGGGTTTCGATGCTTGTCAAATCAATGGACTGATGGATTCATGGTGGATGAATATGGTAAAACCGTCGAATCTTTAGTTAAAAAAGAGGATATTCCATTTGAACGCTGCATGAGCGTGACCCGAACCCATTAATTAAAATCTTTGTAAGAGAAAAATGAAAAAGAACCCAGTAATCAAAGAAAACGAGGCAGGAGACCTTTGGCTTTTGAAGTTTGATCAGTAAGAACTATGCAGGAAAAGACTTTCAAGTTTCAACTGAGATAGTTCTATGCTATGTTTGGTTTAAAGGAAAAAGTAGAGAAAGGAAGGGAAAGGCAGGGAAACCTTTACAAACTTGTATAGGTTTCCCTACCTTTCCTTTCCTTTCCCTACATTTTCCTTCAAACCAAACACAACCTTAAGGTAATTTAAGCAAGGGACCCTTCCCTTCCCTCAAGTGATGATGCAAATTGCAATGAGGATGCAGGTATTTCTATCTTCAATGGCATTGGCATACATGATATGACCAGAAATATGAGCACCAGACCAGAAGCATTAATATTTCAGAACACTAGCCAAACAATAGGATCAGATATTACATTGAACAAAACAAAAACCTCACTGTAATACACTCTACAATATGAATACAACATTCATGTACAACATCTTTTTTTTCTACTCTTTTCCTTTTCCCCTTCTAACAATAAAACATCACCTTTTTCACCTTCTCTTTCAAAGCAGGTAGAGGGCGAACGCATGATCCATTCACCGATTGTGTACCTCGTGACATAGGATTCTCAGACACCTCTGGTTCCATGTAAAACCGAGCTCGAAATGCAGCCAGATGGGCATAGTAAGCAGGAGGCACTGTCCAAGCGAGTATATAAATGTCAGAAAAAGAATGTATCATTGACATGCTATCAGCAATAGCTCTATCCAAGCATGTCTCTAGGTGGAGCACAATTTAAATCCACCTTTTTAAACTAGATTTGCATAAATACAAAGCTCTAATCAAGCATCACGAGCTACTCAACTTGTATAAATGCAATTTGGTATGAGGAATAGCTAGACAAATGGGGTCACGGAAATCTTAAAGAATATAAATAAAGACTGTGCAACAATCCCACCTTTCCAACCTTTAAACTTATAGTACAAGTAGAGGATAAAGAGATATAAAGCAGAATAGCAATATAGGCAATATGGACAATTCTTCTTGAACAAGTAACACCATAGTGAAGATTCAAATGCTTACCCACTGAAACAGACCTGGTGCACCGTGCATACCTGAAAAGAAATCAACTGGATTAGGTACTAGAGTAACAAGATTGTACAGATATTGCAAAAAGAGTGAAGGATTACGTGTAGCAGAGATTGTTGGTAAGTGATTGTATCTCATCTGCAGTAAAATTGTTTTCATCCCAGAGGACATGATAATGAGCTGGTCGACTTGTCCCCTGCCAAATGCCGATCCGGAAAAAAGATTTTACATGATCAGATTACAAGAAAGAAATACATCTATTAGTGATTTACAAAAGCTTTCAAAAAAACGCGCCATTCATTTAGGCTGTGTCATTTGATAGGAAATAAGAAAAACAGAAAGTTGAGGGGAAGTTCTTAACAAATTCTGTATCCCTCTCTTATCTTCTATCAAATCAAAGACAACCTTCTGGATTATCTACAGATTTTAAAACCCATCTTGTTTATATTGGTATTCACAAGTGGAATCCTACTGGTATTCAAAATACTCCAATACCTGGATTCCAGCATGACTGCAAAGATAGAAGTCAAACTCCGAAGGGTGACATATTTTAGAATCCACCACTGTACCTGCATAGTTAACCGCACAAGTAGATGACCATGTAAAAATTTTAATAAATTAAAGAAAGAAAATCATACAGAAGGTCTTAAAAGCAGATATCTATTACCAGGTAAGATATTTCCACTCTTATCAATGCTACTCCTATCTTTGTGATTGTTGGCAAACAGCCTTGTGTGATGACGTTTTTGGACCACCACAAATGTAACAGGAGGTTGGTAATTTGGTTCCAAGGATGCACAAGCCTAGACAAGGTGAACCTATAAGCATTTCATGAAGCATAGCAACTACACTTTATGATACAGATCAGTTTTGAACTTACCTTACGGATAGCATCTAATTCAAATAATAGAACCTGATAGAATTGTCCTTCACTGACACCATCTCTGCAAGGAGTATAAAAAAAAATAAAAAATATGCAAATAAATACAGGACATCAGAAGTTTAGCGTCCATCAAGTAGGGCTAATATTAAATAATAAATAAGATGACAAGTTAGCATAATAATTTAAAGGGAAAAATAAAATAAGAAAACTGTCAAAGCAACCTCTATTAGAATACCTGTAAAATATTATCCTCAATGGCTTTTGTCCAGTTGCCTTCCTGAAGGAAATCAAAAGCTCCCTGTAGTAGTGAAGAATTAGTAAATTTCTCACTGGTATGTTGGGGTAGGGAAACAATGGTTAAAAGGAAATAGTACAAAATAAATACACAATTATGTCTCCTTCACCAAATTGGCTAAGGAATTAATGGTTTTAAGTAATTGCGACAGTTTTTAACTGATCATGAAAGCCAATCCCCCAAACCTATGGTCCCACTTGACATATGGAAACTCAGAAAGCTGTAGTCTATAGCATTTTGCAACCAAATTGTCTATCAACATAATATAACTCCCTTCAAACATCCAGAGCGAAGAAGTGGAACAAGAATAAGAATAAAATAAAATGGCTATGTTCCATATTGATTTTGTGGGAGGATTGGTGACCTCACCTAATTAGACAACAAGTTTGTTGTATACTTGATTATGTAATTGGTTTATCTAACTAAAATAAAGATATTAAAACTTTAAAATAATTTTTTGGTAGTTAAGACGGGATAGATTTTCTAATCCCATACTTGCAGCAAATTACATCATAAAATCTCCCTTCTTTAGAAAAAAAAAAAAGGATTCAAAAGGTGATAAAAAAATCACCTCCAAGAGAGCAGGAATCCCCTGATCAGCCAAAAACAAAAGTTCTTCCGGATAAAAAGATAAATGTTACCCCAGAACTTTATTACAAGAAAAGCCAAAAGAAACAGTACATAAATGTCAAAGTTAAATACAATGAAACACTTAGATTCCTCTTAAAAGGAAACATCTTCGCCAAAAAGCAAAGACTTTGTCTTCTATAAGGTTGAACATGTCCAGAAGAAGTGTTACGAAATATAGCCAATATGTTCTAAGCAAAAAATAAAGATTTCATGGTCCTCAATTCCATTTATAATTTGTTGGGGAAAAAATGAATAGAAAATTGTTTCATGGCAAGAGTAGGGATACTAGAAGACTAGTGGCTGTATCATTGTAAGGTGCAATCCTTTTTGGTGAATCCCTTTTTGAAGGCAAGAATAGGGATACTAGAAGTTCAGTAACTTGTTCACATCGAATTAAGTAATTAAGACAAGGACTTTTTTAGGTCAGACCTCTAGTCATCTCTTCAGATGGAATCATGAAAAGAGGTTGTTGTATCATGGTAGGGTACAATCCCTTTTGCTGAATAGTTAGGTCTCAGCTGAGAATTGGATGCAATTTTACTTAATAAAATTTATTTTCTTTTGCTATAAGAAAGGTTGAAAATATAATAGTCCAGATAACCAGGACCATCCAAGACCCCAGATAACTGGGACCAACATTGGGTAATGATTTTTTTATGGAATAAATTTTCAGGGACATCTCTAGCACTTCAAGGAGTGCAACACTTAACCCTCTGTATTATGTTTTCTGACACTTTACCACATTGTACATATATAATGTCAAACCCTCTGATCATGTTAAAAGTGAATGAGAAATTACCAAATTGCCCACAAACCATTTTTATGCCTTGTGCCCACTAAGGTGAAGCCATGATTGTTTTTGGTCCCCTCAACAATTATCCATGAGATGGAAGAGAAGAGAATACATGATCACATTTCATCATAAGGACAAAGTGGAAATTGGAAAATATATAGATATGCACCTGATCATGCCCCCAGTGACAATTCCCCGTTGAGGATCATTCCAAGTTTTAAACAAGTCCTGAATAAGCTCTTGTCGATGAGCTTGAGCACACACTAGCCCAGCGTATTTTGTAACCTCGGGCCAGTCTTGAGAGGCTACAACCTGTGCGAATGAATAAATATGAAAATTATGGGATTTGAAATGATTTCATCTGTGTACGATTCAAGTAATACAGTAATTTAGATCATTACAGCAGCAATTGATGGACTAGAATCCTCTCCATTCTCTGGATGAGTTACATCCGCACCAAATATAATTGTGGGGATGTCACTGACCAAAGGAATTCTCCAACTCAGAGCATCTAAAAGCACAGTATTTCTTCCTCCCATCTGCAGAGGAAAATGAATAAAGATGAAAAATATGTTGGAAATATAATGACATAATCTCTTCAGTTATTATGTTCTGCCCCTTCAAGTTGGATACATATAGATTAGGGCCCCATTTGGCGTGTCTCTCCGTGCAGTCTGTTGGCTATTTACAAGCACGGCAGACCATGCCTGTATCTTTTCCCGTTTGGTTCGTAGTAGATCTAACTGCCAAAAGCTGACACACCGAAAAGACACGAGAAGCCCGTTTGTCTTCGCACGGAAAGACACGCCTGAACCAAACGGTCTTCAGGGTGTCAAGATCTTATTGCAAAAGCTCACTGCGTCTTTTGACTGTCAATGATCTTCTCAAAAAGACTTGCCAAACGGCCCCTAGGTTATGGAGTCAACACTTACCTTAACATTGATTTTAAGTGACAAATTTGCCAGGTACTGTTTGCTAATCTTAAAGACATGCTTTGTTAGACAGCATTGGGATATCAACCCCAAACCCGTTTCGCAAATTCTCTTTAAGTCACCTGAACATAGAAAACATTACTTCAGTATACAGTCACATGTGGTTTTATCACATTCCCTTCTGGTCCTTTAGGATAAAGCAAAAAATAAAATAAAATTAGAAATTCTAAGTACAAGACGGGGTAAAGTAGAGCTCATAAATATGTTCAGGCACATGTACTATGGATCTCTGGTAACACAGGCAAGCTGCTTGCTACCAATCACCAGAGAATTAACCTGATAAAAAATAATACTACAACAACATACCATAAAGAGAACCATTATTGTCAGGGAGAATGGCAATAAGTAGTTCTAACTCTTTCCCCTTAAGTTTGTTCATTGCTGCATTATATACATATTTCAAGGCTTTCTCTACTTGGTCAGATCTTGCTGAATGGACTGGAATCACAGGTTCACGGTTGAATTCCTATCATGAAAAGATGAAGAACAATAAAAGTTAGTCTAGGCAAGCAAGTTGTGCATGGTAGGAACCTTATATTCCTGAATGGACACAAACCTTTTCAGTAAAGACCCTCATTGTGACTACAGAATAGAAGGAATCAAATGATTCCAAAAAGTACCAGGGAATCGGGAAAACTTACCATACCGGAGACTTGGCACATCTGTGCCAGCTCCTGACAAAAAGTATGGACAGTGCTTTCTTGAACACTTCTTGAAAAGTTGATACAAGCCCAATATTTTACAGTGCTTCCATTTATCATTTTCTGTATTAAAGCAAATAAGATTTACTTTCCAGAAGCAATCAACATCCTATGATTTTTTTGCTAAGTAACATCCTACAATATGATTGATGAAAAAATTTTAAGCACAGCTTGGGCATGAAGTACCTTGTTCATCATATTCCATTGACCAACCTGAGGCAAACAATCTTTTTCTTTCCCAGAATCATGATATTTCAGCTATGAATAAACAAAAATACAAGAATAAGAAGCAAGCAATTTGAGACATTTTGTACGGTAAAAAAAGAGATTGAAGAAAAGAAGCGTAGAATTATCTACTCAAGTATACTACCCATGGGGCAGGAAGAACTCGAGCTTCAACAGATGCAAGTTCATCAGTAATGCTAATACCAAACTCCTTTGCATAGGGATTTTGCTTGTATCCATTTTGGTGAACAGTCTGAAAATAACCCAGAAAGTAATGGATAAGAAGGAAACTAAATAAAACTTTTAATACAGAGTTGTTCAAATATCAACCTTATTAAGTTTTACTAACATCTTAGACAAAGCTAAGATGCATTAGTTAACGTAGAAAAGATGATTTATGGTATCAAGAGAAAGACCTCGAGGACAATTAGAGATAATGTTTATATGTTCACCATTGTAGATGGCTTGTGTTGCAAATGCAGCAGCTAAACTTCAGTTATATTAAGAATTATCCTAGATTTGGGATCACACCAGAGTGTTGTAATAATTTAAACATGTTTATTGTTTTCCTAGAATATCTAAGTTGGAATCAATTGAATAATGCCCCTGATCATCATATGCATATATCATGCACTTCATTTCACAAAGTGCAATAAACTCCAATTTGTATACAAGCATTTTTGGTAGAAAGCCCATTGGGGATCAGATCAAGGCAAGTATCTGCTCTACTCCATGCTTGGTAAACAGGTAAGAAAAGGATATGGGCAATTCAGTGTTTTAAAAGCACAAAGGGCATTTTGTGCCCAAGGTGCAAAAAAAAAAAAATCAAAATAAATTAAGAAAATATTAAAACACTACTAATTAAAAAAAATGCAAACTTTAGTTTTTCAAAGGGAAAATGAAAAAAGAAAATCATACATTGCATATAAAACATATTGAAGCAATTCAAACTGTCAATTTCTTTATTTCTTTCTCAGTTGCATTATTTCAAATAACTAACGTAATGTTAAACATCTTTCATTCCTAATTCTATGAGACACCCTTGTACCAAGCCCCTTGAGGCAAGCCCAAACAAGTCCATGTTAAAATCTTAAATTCTTAATCACTACAAAAAATGTTTTATAATTTTAATTAACTTTTAAAAATATCTTTTATTAGGAAGAATGAATGAATACCATTAAAAAATAGGGGCATAGTAACCTTGACATAAAGTAAGTTGGCTTTAAAATGAAAAGAAACTCTTAGCACATGGTTTCAAAAGCATGAAAGGTTCCTAAACCAAGTTTCTCATAATCAAAACAAGTCTCATTCTATGTATTCAACAATCTATACCTGCAAAATGTCCATTTCCTGTTCCCGTGGTCTCTGGCATGTAACCTTTAGCAAGGAAGTTATCTGCTTGTCATTCAACCTCTTGGTGTATCTCTGTCCCTCAACAATCTTGCAAGCCTGGATCATTATGTATGAAGACAAAAACTTGAGAAATGAAATCATGATATCCTAAATACAAGAGATGCTGAAGATATGGAGTCCACCTCCATTGGCAAATAATTTGCCTTCCTCTGGTTTCCAACTTGAAGGCAAGGAAGATGGGTATGTTGAATGGTAAACCCATACATCTCTTGAAAGTATTCAACAACTGATTTCATATTCATTTGCTCATCAACTGGAAAACTGTTATTGGGAAGAAAAGAAGACTTGTAAGAATATATTACAATGTTAGACAATGCAAGAGGAGACAACTTAAAAAGAAGTAGCAGAGATCTATGGTACATTAGTTCTCTTGTAGGTTGTGATGTCAACCCCGAAACACGGTACTTTCTTCGTACATTTCCTCTGTGAGTAACTTCAACTTTGACACCTCTAAGGGCCTTCTTAACCTGTACAATATGTCAATATAACTTATGGTTTGCTTTATTTGTATTTAAATATGTTGCACTTTGAGACCTGGACAATAGCTTTCAGAAATAGACTAGAAGTTATGTACTTATATTAGCAAAAGTGCCTCTTCATATCAACTTTATTTCTAGCTCTCCAAATACATATCTAACATCAGCTAAGAGCTCACATGTAACATAGTCTGATTATTTGATGCACCATGAGTAAATATATCATTAGTGATAATGTCAAGTCAAGGTGGTGACTAGTCATTTTTGTCTATCTTGCCAAATTGTTGACTAGTTGGTGCATACATAACGGCTAGAAATGCGCTGAACTTAAAAATAAGTATGTATATTCTAAAAAGACTAAAGATTACAAATATGCAATAAAATATATTATATGGAACATTAAAGATGTTATAAATAAGAATTTTGTTTGTGCATCTAGTCAATTGGGGTCCTTCATGCCTAGTCAACATCTGACATTTTGACTACACCAGTCTTACTGTCCTTGTGTACAGAGTCACGAAAACAAAAGAAAAGGAAAGGAATACTCAATCCATCAACTTGAACCATTCAATAAGGTCATTGCTTGGTCTAATAGTAAAATCATAGGCTGACAAGCATGAGAATGTAATTTCAAGTCCAGGAAAATGCACTTTGAGCCCCAAAAAAAAATGCCGGAGGTTAGGTCCATATCCAATCCACCCCTTCCAAGACTCCAGATAGATGGGACTAACATTGGGTAATGACATTTTTCACCTGAACCATTCAATCGCAATACATCTTCTAGGGTGTATAAGGACTAAGAATTGAACTCCCCCCATCCTAAAAAATAAAGAGATAAATATATAGCAAAAACTAAGAAGAACAAAGAATGCAATCAAGTGGTTCAATTCTGATAATCTGCAAGATATAAGTCAAAGAAACTAGGTAACAAGTTGGTTGCCCAAACCACTAAGCATATATAAGAAGCCTCAGTGTGACGTATAGACTAACAAGAGTTTAAGAACTCCAAAATGCTTCATATGTTAAATATTGAAGTTTTAAGCTAAACAAGCAAACAAAATGAATCAAGGGGATTCTATTTAAGACATTTCCATTGAAATGTAGTCAATACACTGGAAAATAAATAATGAACTCAGAGAGTTCAATTCTAACAATTTGTGAGTAAAAAAATTAAAAAAAGAAAGAAAAAGCTAGGCTACAAACTGCACTAACTTCACATATAAGATGTTGAAGTATAGGGACTCCAAAAAGATCTTTCTCCGCACATTCAACCACATTACCTCCACTGTGGAAGATTGGATGGATTGCTAGCTACTACCAACCCAAAAAGAAAGAACAGACAACAAAAATAAACACACCAAATAGATCAAAATTCTGTCCAGCATGTATTACTACTAACAGCAAGTATAAATTGATCTTGGTTATCAACATCAAAAACTAGAATACCTTAATTCGATCAGCATCAGAAAAAGGCCTTGACAATGCATCTTTTCCCAAAATTTGAGTAACAAATTCAACCACAGGCAATGGTTCAATGAAAGCGGTCGATGACATGTCTGAAAATTGATAGATACAAATAAAAAAAAAAAATCTTCATTGTCATGAAAAAGAAAAGAGAATGCAATAGGGCGTCAAGCTTGCAGAAGCAAAAACAAGAAAATCAAAGTACAGGAGTACAAACCAATATTCAGAGACAGCCCCATCTGTGTTGGTCTAATACTCTGGTAAAACCCACACCATGATTGTAGCCCATTGCCTAGATGTTGTGGTTTTCTAATGTCAGGAGAATAAAAGGATCTTCCAATTGATATGTACCTACATATACGTTGGTATTAGAAAGTAGCATTATCAGAATCTTTTTTCTTCATAGAAAAGCTTATCTGCAAGTGAATCACTGGTAAACTGAGAAACATCGGAAAAAGGTGAAAAAACTAAAAGAGAAGATGAGAAGTCACCTTTGGCTGGAGACTTCCCTCAAGACAATATCAAGGATCTGAAGAGCATCTTGAGGAGTATCAACTTGTTTTCCAGCAAGAAATTGATGTAAATGGTGCATGTCTGCACGAGCTACAAATTTGATTTGCACCTTAAATTCTCGTTCCCTGATACAAATGTTCGGAAATTTACAGGAAAAACATTCATGGAGTTTTAAATGAAATTTTTGTTAAGGCAATCCAACATGACAATATCAAGCCCAAAAAGGAAAAAGCGAATCGAGAAACAAGAGAACAGGTAAAAATATAGACCAAATGACCAATAAAGTAAAATAATTAACCTTGTAATTCCTAGCTCATCATCTTCATCGACCAAAGTTACTATGAACTCTTTTGAAGTAAAAGGCAGCAATCCAGCCGTGTAAAGGCTCTTGCTTCCATCATATGCAGGTAGCCTCATACCAAGATCAGTCTCTCTATAAAGCTTCACCAACTGTGCCATGATAGCTCTGTTCACGCGACGTGAAACCACTTCAGGGGTTATAGTAACCTGGAAAAATGAAAAAGAACGATAGGACACTATGTTAACTATTCGTTGAGCCTTTTCATTGTGCTCCTACTCGCATTACTCTAAACATACTGCATGTGACTGCTCAAAAGTTTCATAAGTATAACGGGGAATGAACCTTACATCGTACTGATTCAAATCCTTGTCCGGTAACTCCGCCAGGAAATGGTTCGCTTTAACAATACACTTCGTACCCACCAGACCATAGCCAGGTCGGCGATGGAATACAATACCTTTGGTTGAAACTGGAGGTCCCACATCAAGATTAAGATCTACTTGCTTTGGTCTCTCCACTTGGGCAGCTTTCCCCCTCCCCTTTCCCCTTCTCCTTCCTATATTCTTCTTTTGATCTTGCAAGCAAACTGAACAATTCTTTAACATCTGCGGTGGGGGCTTCTGCTGATTCATGGAATTCTGAAGAGGTTTCCTGGAAACCACATGTTTTTCATGGGGGTCTTTCATTTGACCAGCAGGCATCGGGCAAGAGAACAGAAAAACTCTATGGAAGCTCCTCTATGCGTTGGCTGGTCTCATTTATCCTGTTTAGCTTGATTGTTGCACCTGTAGTTCAAAGATATTTGAAGGCTTATCACTTGTGGTATTGCTGTTATGATCGCAGCAGTTCTAGCATGCGTTACTATTAAATTAATGCGTCTCTATAAACTCAAAAATCCATACTCCATTGAATGTCATTAATAATGAGCTTACCAGCACAGAAACGAGAAAGATAAACCACAAAAAGTGTACAATAGACGCACACACAGAAAAGCTAAGACACTGGGTTTCTACAGATACCCACATGACACTTTTCACGTTTTCTCTGAGTATCCTAGAGAATATCGAGCTGTTCAGAGTAATAAAATACAGCGAAGCAAAGAGAAGCTGGTAACGGCCGCAAGAGGAAGGAGAGGTTGAACTCTCGACAGTTTCACTGTGCCAAGGGTTGTAACATGCAAACATGCAAAAAGAACTACAAAATTTCACCCTTTATTCATGGATTTAAGAGCGGAGCAAGAAAATTTGAAAAAGTACCCAACATAAAAGTGGACCAAGAGAAAAGGAAGCTTCAAAAGTGAAATGAAGACATTATTTTACATATTTTTTGTTGTTTATTCCTATGGAAAAAAAAAGAAAATAATATAATATTATTATAAAAATCATATATATTAATTATTTTTTTCTGGATGAAGGAACTAAGGAGACAAGCAGTTCGCACATGTTTTCTGGGGGTTATGTCGTGTGAAACACCACACAGAACAGAGCCAAATACACCAGAAGACGGTCCCCCCTGAGATCAGTTAAGAGGGTAATCAGCTAACCTCCTCGTCTGTTGGCTTTAATCAACGTTAGTTCTTATCAATTACATGTAAACATGAAGAACAAATATAAAAGGAAAGAACCAAACCTTCTCCAGATTTCCATGGGAATTCATTTCCAGAGACCACCATAAAGAGCCTGTCTGCATGTTTTATTACACCCTTATTGAATACCTATACAAAAAGTTTGTTGTTTGTCGATAATGTAGATCTCTGATCTCTATGTAACGACTCTACAAAACAATGTTAAGGATATCTCGCCCAAAAAAAATTAAAAGTAGTTATAAAGAACCCCCTGTAGCATGGGGTGAGGGACAAAGACCCTTACACTTTAATTTGCAACAAAGACTCCCTGAACTTTAGATGTTAGAGAAAGACTCCCTTAACCTCTAAGTCAAATGATGGAAAGCGTTAAATACCAAAATACCCATTTAAATTTTCTCTATTTTCTTATTTAGTTATTTTTTTCATTTTCTCTTAAAACCTCACAAACCTAAAAATACCTTGATTGTCGTTGACAAAGAAGCCGATCATATATGGGGACATGTTCCCTGTCTCTAATGAGCTTGCGAATAAACCCATTTTACCTAAAGATGCCACCACAATGCAATCTTGCAGAAAACCTAGTGCTTAGACAAACCCAGAAAGGCGATCCAATTGTTATGATGCAGTCGGCGGTGACCCAGAAGAAGAGAGCTGGTCTAGTTAGTAAAGTAAAGACATCTGTGACGTTGTGGGTTTATGACATTATATGGTGTGGCCTTATGTGAAGAGATCAGAATATTTAAGATTGGCGTGAGCAAATATCAAAATATAAGCAATAAAATTTTCACTATTAAATAATGGGTATTTGTAATTAATTGACCAAAAAGCTATAAAGCTTCCTCCATTCATTATTCCTACTTTCAAAGCAGTATAAAAAATGATATGTAGGAACCACTAACATCACCGATGATTAGAGTGTGGTTGTGGAAGACACTAAGGAACAACGTGATAATAGTCTGTTGCAGGACATGTTATGACCTTAGTTTTTTAAGCCAAATACTGACATAGTCTATCACTAATTCAAGTTTCCATATAAGAATTTAAATCCCTCAACCATCGACATCTAACCAAAAGAAAATTTTCTGACTACATAGTTTACATAGGCATTTGTAAAATGAACAATATTTTGATTGCCGTGAATCCTTGAGTGAAAAAACTCTAATCGTTGGGAACATCACGACAATTAGGAAAATGTTGGGAAAAAAATAACATAATTCCAATAGTGAATAATTAATCCCCATTTAATCTTCAACCTTAGAAAGATTATTTGCTAAATTCTTATTATGTTTTCTAGACCCTCATTGCATTGTATGAAAAATTATAAAAGAAAAAAATGATTAATTAATCGAACAAAATCGAGAGGGACAAAGATCAGCTCCTAAAATTAGCATACCATTGTTCATACCACCCTAGAGATTTTATTGAGTTCTCAAATTCTATCTTCCAATGTTTTCCCCTGTTTTTGGGTCTTTCTTCCACCTGAAAGAACTTTCATACTCATCACTACAACTTGTCCCAACATGAGAAATTCCACCAAATCCGAAAAAAAGATAAATTTCATTTCAACTAAGCGTCTAAGCCATCTTTTCCCAAGTAGGACAAGGAGAATAAGAAAAACCGTCTTTTCCCTTTTCTGTAATTCATTTAATCAGGGGAAGGATGGAGGCTCTATGGGGCTTAGACTGGTTGTATTTCCGACCAGAGTAGCGGCTAGAAAAAGATGAATAGGACAGGGAGAATAAGAAAAATCATCTTTTCCCTTTTCTGTAATTCATTTAATCAAGAGAAGGATGGAAGCTAGGCTTTGTGGGGCTCAGACTGGTCGTATTTTTTACTAGAGCAAGGCGAAGTCATCAGAAAATGGATCTTTGTGGGGAGGGATCAATACACTTAGGAAAGGCCATGGCGTTCTTGCAAATGAAGCAGGTGGTGGCTAGTGTTTTGTGGCAGTTCTAGGTTGTGTTGGCAACGGAGAAAGGTTGTGAGCCGGTTTTTAATGTCATATTTAACTTCAAAAGTGAAAGATGGGTTTCTAGTGAGGATAGAAGAAAGAGAAGGAGGTGGATCTCATAAGCACTAAGCTATTAGTTGTTAAAAAAAAAATATGATTTTATAATTAAAAAAAAAGGTAAAATAAATTAAAAAGGGTATTTTAGACATTTACAAAACTTTAAATAGTGAAAGAAGAACCTTTTTCAAAGATAACTGACACGAAAGGGGATCTTTGTCTAATGACTAAAGCTCAGTGGGCCTTTGTCAGAAATTAAAATATAGGGGTCTTTTATCACAGACCCCATAATACAATGGGGCCTTTGTAATAAAGCAACGCAACCCTATATGGGTAATGACCGGACCTCTGACGTAGATTTCCCAAGAATGGATGTAGTAATCAGCCTCTAGGCTTTTTTTTTAATCTACAAAGAATAGACTTTATTTGCCTTTTTCTCAGTAAACCCAAAACTTTTTAGCTAACGGCGGAAACAGTAGCAACAGTATAGAGTCTGGTGTTGAAGTAAGTGCATCATTAGGGAACGGTGGGTTCAAAAATTCAAATCGGTGAACAAATAGCATATAAGGTTCCAAGCTCTGAGCCTCTGACCCATTAAGGCATAAGGTTTGGCAGCATTATGAGTATTGGATGAAGGTCCCAGACCGTAGTTTTCCTTGCTCTCTAATAACCGGACATAGTGCGTCGACTAGCTATCCATTCCTGATAAAGATGTGCAGTCGTACTCCTACAGTCTTTTTCTAAAGAAGGTGGAGACGTGGAGTGTGAACCGATGATAAAGCTTGGAAGAGTGGGCTGGTGGTCCAGTTGACGCAGACGACAAAAATGGTCCGGCACCCTCGTGCACCGCAAAGCTAGAAGCCGTCGCCAGGCCAGTCCTATCCGGCCCAGCCGGACAACTTTAGATGCCCTTATCTTAGACGAGGCAGCTTAAAAATGTTCCACGTGTTAGTCCTCCTCCATCTCTCTACGGAGGAGCTTTCAGCCGATAAGCCCCCCAGAGGACGTGGCAAGAGAGAGAGAGAGAGAGAGAGGTCCCTGTTCTCTGTCATCCCTCTTTTCTAACGAAGGTTGACATGGACATGAGCACTATAAAACTTGGATCCTGTATGGCCCATCAATCAAAGTCCATATCAGTGGGCAGGAAGAATCCACAAGGCAATCGACACAAACATTAGAGAGCAGAGCAGTAGTATATTTGCCCTGATGGCCTGATCTCCCACCGGTTCAACCTCAAAAGGACCACCTCTGAGGTTTGGTACAGTGACTACAGTCCATACGTAACATCGCTCAGGGTTCTAAGTTTCTACTTTTGCCTCTCATAAGTCATAATAACCAAACCCTACCAGATGCAGTTATGACCAACAGTATACAAGCAAGCTTCATTAACTAATAAAGGCCAAGCACCATCAATAATTGCAATGTTCTACCACAGCCGTCCCAAGTTTTACCTCCAACCCCCTCATCCTAGAGCACGTCGCCCATCGCTCTGCAACTCTGCAAGAAGAGAAGAAACCCCTGGAGCTTGATTAATGGACGGTTCATGGTTGGCCTAGAATTAGATGAATGGGCATGCGCAGAAGTAGTTAAGTGCATGCAGTTGTAGCCGAACATGGACAAAAAGGAAAAGGTCACACGCACGCCCTCTTGCTCTCGCTTCTCTGGGTCATAGCCCGAAACCAGTCTCTTAACAACTTATCACGTGTAGGTGTAGGTAATAAACAAACCCAAGAGAGGATAACCATCTGCGCTTCTCTGGGTCTGGGGAAGAAAATATATGGCTGAGAGGAAACGCCAAAGACTAGAAAGAGTGGACACATATAGTTTTAGCAATCATGAGACAGAGAGAGAGAGAGATCAAAAGCAAAATCGACGTCTGAGAACGCCGACCAGGCTGAAAACTACAGTTATGACTTATGAAGGAGAATTCTGAAACAAACCTTTTGCTTTACGCTTTCTTTGGCGCCGCTGTTCATTTAACGCAATTTCTCCTGCTTGCTGGTTGAAAAAGAGCCAGTCCTTTTAATGTCCCTTTTCCATGTATTAACTATTAACTGAAACTCCGGCTTGCCTACCAGCACAGTCTGCACAAACAGGAGAAATGATGATAAGAGTAATTCAAATATTAAAAAATAATGTCAGCTCTTCTGCAAGTCTACAACTACTTCTCATCTGAGTTGAGATGTCCGTCAGATCTCCATCACGACCTGCAATAAAACCGCTAGCTATAGCAGTAATACTGATACATGCTTCGACATAGCGCGCTTTAAAATAGAATCCTTAGAGGAAAAACGCATATTAAGACGAGACTTGAAGATCCAAGTGTTTCAGTATGGGAGGAAGAGGCTGTGATGCTCTCGTTTCGACCAAATAGCAGAATGAGAGCGTGATAGGAAGTAAATTGATGATTATCCGCAGAAAAGGAGATTTTCCAATGGGCGAAAACTTCAATAATCTGCTGGTTAGTGGAGAAAGGCTTCAAGTCCGGAAACTCGAACTAGACCAAACACAAACGGACGAAAGAAGGATTTCTGAAAAGAAAATCAGAAGCTTCATGCATCTAGTTCGAACATATACTTTAACAAAACGCTTCGAGGAAAAAAAGAAAACACGGGAAATTTGAAGGTAGACAGTTGAAAGAACAAACGTTAGCAGCTAAGCTCTATATCTTAAAAAGTTATAACACAAAACATCAGGCATTCCAAAATCAGGAAACAAGACCATCTGAAGCTCCAAAATCAAAAGACATAAACCGAAACCGATAAAATCCAAGCAAATAAAAACACAAAAATGTTGAAACCAAGCAATGGAAACCTTCTAACCTCCGAAAGGAACAATCAATGTATCCGGAACCGTAAAACGGATCGAACTTGAGATGGACGGAAATCGAGACCTCACAAACAGGCAAGCAAGAAAGAGAATGTCTGGGAACGAAGCACGAAAAGCAGGGAAACCGTGAATGCCTATAAGAGATTTCGGGAGTGGCGAGCGGTCGGTAATGCTTCACGTCTGCGTTTATTCTAATGTTATTTTACTATCAACAAACAACTAAACAAAACTGTGGCTTTAAACAAAGCAACTTTAAACAATGAAGCTTTGAGGAGAGCTTTAAAGATGTGTGAAGCGTGCTTGCATTGAGAAAACGATTTCTTTTTGCAAAGGAACTCTCAGAGAATAAATTAGATTAAAAAAAAAAAAACAAGCAAATAAACAAATATCGCAAAAGCTTTAGATTCCATACGGAGCTCAGTCTCTGCAACACACTTTCAGTGCGTCTCCTCGCACTTTCGTCCTCGCGCGGCGTTCTGACGCTCTCAGCAGTGAGACGTGGAGAGAAAGAGAGAAAGCAGCGTATCAGGTTTCCGGCGTGGATTTGATCGGCATTGGAGGGACCAGAGGGGAGAAATCCGGCGAGAGGCTCAGCAACCGAGAGGGAGAGCAGAGAATGTTGAAGGGAGGGTGGATCGATACATTAAGCACTTAGCAAGCGTGAAGTCGGCTTTGAAAAAGGTGCGGAGGCTTTTATATGCTCGGTTGACGGCGACGTCTTTTTAAGAAAAAAAAAAAAAGTAAAATCATTACCAGCCTTTTATTTTTTTTTCACTTTTGCTTTATCGTATAATCCATCCAAAATCTGATCCGTTCAATTTTACTTCTCTTTGGTAATTGATAATTAGGATAAGAACTATATTGTGTCGACATTAGCATACACGTGGCTAATTCAGTGGGTCCTCTCATGGGGTTGGCAATAGTACTGTGCCATCTGTCATAAAAAGCTAAATTTATTTAGTCCAAAGTCAACTTCATTATAATTGATTAATTCCAATTTTCTTTTCCCGGTAGGTTGGAGACTCGGAGTGTAGCGTTTAATATTATTTTTGCATGTGCAGGCAAGTGCAACCCCAACAATCGAAACATAAAAAGGTTTATGTTAGAAAAATGAGTTCCACGTCCACCTCACATGCCTCAACCTACTACTATGTTATAATACAAGGAAGGAATGATGTTGTCCACCGACCACTGGCGTTGGGTTTCAATAACCCTACTGAAAATTTTCTATACAATTAACTGTTATAGCTTATAGGGATTAAGATTATGATGTGATGACTGCTGAATTAGAAGGTTTTGCGAGTGGCCCTTGCTTAATGCTTCAATCTCAGGGGCTCTTTTCCTCTCTTGAATTGAGGCATTTGAATGGGATGTT
Organism: Nelumbo nucifera; assembly: GCF_055504915.1. Lineage (NCBI taxonomy): Eukaryota > Viridiplantae > Streptophyta > Magnoliopsida > Proteales > Nelumbonaceae > Nelumbo > Nelumbo nucifera. Next base: position 13,005,299 of record NC_142656.1, on the reverse strand, counting down.
TACTAGTTGGAATTAGAGGTCTAAGAGTATTTTATTAATTAAAATATATTACAAGAACTTAGGACTTTGGGCTTGTCTTTTGTGTCACATAGCATAGAAGAGGATGGAGCCTTTTCATCCCTTCAAAGCTTAATTATATTTTGCAAGGCCAGCAGCTGATTGGTAATGTCTCTTATTGATTGTACCGAAAACTTGAAATCGAATCTCACCTGCGTCGGAATTGGGAGAGTTACGGGTTTGGGATGGATTACCCCTGTTGTGTAGTTCTTGAAAAGATATATAAAAAAAAAAAGAGTTTAATTATATTTCCAAGTAAAATAGATAAAAGTGCAAATTTTACTTCTAATTTAACTTTTATACTATTTGGGTCAATACAATTTTACTCAGTATATAATCTGATTTTTCTCAAACAAACCATGTATTGCATCCCCTCCCCCTCCAAAAATAAAATAAAATAAGAAAAGGAGGGAAAATCATCAATTTTAGGTAAACCACAAATATGCACTTTTGAGGCATCCACGTGAATTGTTAGGAGTGTCTCTAAAAGACTAAAACAAACAACTGACAAATTTTTAAGGCAATGGTGGCCAATATATATAATATGCTTTTGCTGATGGGGCTGTTATTTTCGTTTAAAAAGAATAAAACCATGCATATTGGCCAAACACCTTCCGATTGATTATCATATTTTACATACTGACTTCAGTGCCCGCAGGTACCCTTCGCAACTCAGTTCTTTGAGTGTTCACTTTTTGGCGCTTTGTGGTGTCCTTTTTAAGGGGTCTGTTTGGCTTATGGGAAATTAGTGACGAAGAGAATGTTCAAGGAAAATCTTTAAGCCATATTGTGGATTTTATTAAAATTTCTAAGAACCCAAACATAGAACTAGGAAAAATGTGACGTTCATCGGTAACATACTGTGAGATTGGTATGAGGCACGCCTGTGAGAAGCAAATCTGATCTGCTCTCAAAGTGTGTTGGCAGCTGTTGTCTTTGTCTGGAGTCTAGACTAGCAATGCTTTTTCCTATTTGCATGATTATGGCTAGCATAAGTGCATAACTTTTTGGGACCCTCACTCACTTTAACATTCTTATCTTGAGAAGAAGTATGGATGGGCCATTAGTAGCATGTTCAACTTAGATGGGTAATTTCCTCCTAATTTGTTTGCCAAATCAAAATTTTCATGAAAAAAATAAAAAAGAAATAAGATTTAGGAAACACATAACATGGAATTATGAGTCCTTCTATGGATTTTCTTTTTATGATTCTTTGAACTGAACAAGTAAATTTTCTTTGGTGGGAATATTTTTTGTGTTTGGCCATATGCTTTTTTTTATTTTTAGGAAATTATTTTATTTTTAATTTGAAACTTTATTTCTTTTTCACAAACCCCTAAATCGTTTTTCGTTCATTAGTATTTTTAAGCTTTACACTAGGAGTGATTTGGGCACATCCATTTTTCTTTTTCTTTTTTTTTTTTTTGTGATAGAAGGGAATCATGTTTGCAATTGTCAAACAATTGTAAATGTTTTTGTCTTTCACAAATCACAACATCTTTTAATTTCGAATGATGATTAAGGGTGTCCTTCCTTTATCAAGTCTATAATTGATTCTCTGATGTAATGGTCCTAAGTTGTGTGGGGTATTATTCTATTTGGCAGATTAGAAAAACCATATTATAAGTTCAAGTCCTTTTAATTATTAAAGGAATAAAAAAACATACTTTTGATTCTCTTAACTTTCGAAAACATACATGATAAAATGTACATTTCCGTATGCTTGTGTATAAAATTTTCAGAGCTAAATTTCATTGTTTTGTATATCTCTGTCCCCACATAAGACTGAAAACTGGTGTGAGGGTCTCTCTCGGCAGGAGGGTTTCTCTCTCTACGGGAGGTTTTTTCTCTCACACTATGCATGAGGGTTTCTCTCTCTCATATTTATGGATGTGGGTTTTCATTTATTTCTCTTTGTATTGGTGTTTGTTGGAGAGGTTCTTTGGACAGATTTGAGAGACGACAACTTTAATCCAGGCCTATGGAGCAGATTTGAGATCTTTGGTTCTATTCAATATAATCTTCGTTTTCCCATATCTCTTTTTCTTATTTCTGTTAGGCCTTGGTCGAATTTGTGTGTATTGTGTCTTTGGGGTTTACCTTATCTATTTGTTTTGTAACAATGTTATCATTCCTGGCAAGCCTGTTTCTGGTGATGTTCAATTTCCAAATGTTTCGTTTCTATAACGACATGAATGGGTGATTTTTTTGCACATTTTACATCCCTAAAGTTACAAGTTACAACTTCTTTTGTCAACATTTAGCTTTTTGTGGGGTCCATTCCTTGAATGTTTGGATAGTGGTGCATTAGGGAGAGTTCTAAAGCAAGAGGCAATCTTGGACCTCTCCCACTTTCACGTTTTCAAATATGCCATGGATTGGGTGCCATGGTACTTGTTTTCTCTACACCCCTTGAGGGTTTTGCGTAGTTGATCCAGACTCATTTGGTAGGGAGATACACTTGCTGGCTTCATCTTTGTTGGAGGCATTTAGCTGACCTTTTTGGCGTTTCTTAAATTTGCGTCAATTGCATAGATTTCTCAAGTCGTTTTTGTCCCGATGCTATATGATGGTTAATCGGTTACATTATCCAAGCCTTACTGCAATTATATATGTGGGCAGTTTCATGAATCCTGTTTTGTCATTTATTCCATTCTGTTTAATACCATATCCATTATAAGATTATGAATTTTTGAATCATTTATTGCTAATTTAATCCATTTTCTTTTTGATTTATTTCTAATTTTTTCGTCCTTTCAACTTGCAAAATATATATATATATATATATATATATATAACTACTTATGGATGTTATTAATGATACATCTTCTATATATGAACATATCACTTTAGTCTGCTTTCTCTAATTTTGTTACCTATTGGAATTGTCCCTAAATTCCATCAAATAACTTAACTTTTGATCCTATCATTTCTAGTTTCTCTCCCCTTATCCATTCTAGCAGATGATGCATTTTTGCCACATTCAATCTTTTTGAGCATGTGCCTAACAAAATTGCTTCACTTCTTGTCATGAACAACATGAAAACCTATCGCATGAGGAAAACCTGGCAAAGAGTTGATAGCCTTCACCAAGTATTTCAACTGTTCTATATCCTCGATTCATCTTTCCTTGTAGTTTTCTTTTTCCTTACATACAGCTATATGGTTTAAAGTATGGAAGGGGTGTGTCTATACTTTTTACCAATGCGTTTTTTTTTTAATTTTTATTGTATATATATTTTTATATTATTTAATAAATAAAAAAAATTAATTTTCTAAAAACACCTTTAAACAAATGTATCAAAAATTCAACAAATATGATACATCTCATATAAGATATATCATATCCAATACTTTAAACCTTGAATATAACTTGGATTTCAAATCAATTTTCTTCTCAGCGCTATCAAATATACCCAAAAAATCCGGGAAGTTATGATGATGGATGGACCTGTTACATGTTAAATCCAATCAGAACATCCAACGGCACAAGCTAACTAATTCTATTAATTTACCACTACAGAGTGGTGGAATGAACTCGGGAAATGGTTGGGGGGAGAAGATGAGAATTCATTATTTTATCTTTTTTTTTTTCCATTACTGAATTTTGGAAGAATTAATTGATTACATTCAATATTGCTCAAATTTCTTAATACACAGTATGTCACTAATTTGCTCCTCGATTTTCTCTATTAATACGACTAAACAAGTGCTGGATATGGATCGTTCAAGTGGAATCCTCACACGCATGTAGCCTTTACAGCACTCTCAAGCAAAAGTCTAAACATGGCAAAGTTCCAAACAAAGGGAGTCAAAAGGAGATAATTAAGCCTGAATTTAAACCAAACCTCAACTCAAATAAACATCTGAAGTCTAGTCAATAAAAGCTTTTGAGTACATTTGTTGACAACCATCGTGTCCAGTGCCTGTCCTCCGAAGCTCTCTTTTTCTAGGTATAGGATTGCAAATGGTATAACGGACTAAAATTTTGGGATAGCTACATAGCTGTAGATTTGACGTGAAACCAAGGCAAAAGCGTGTGTTATATATTTATAAACCTTGTTTTTGACTGTACGTAATAATATATTTATATTTGTATTCTTTCTAAATTAAACCTTATTCATTAACATTGTTGTATATACATGTACAAAGAGGTATGTCATTCTTAAGGCTCAGTTTGAAAGGAGTATAAATATATATATATAAAAGGCAAAACCTTGTATATTTATATTATTGTGTATGTACTTATACTCTTTCTAAACTGAGCCTACTTATCAGACGGACCATTGATCAATCACATGGTGGCCCATTTTCATTGTTATTGGACAGGAATGTTAGATTGAGCTGCATCTTTGCAAGATTTGTCCATCACCAATACTGACAAACAAGGAACTCAGTGGAACTAGGGATGGTGGTGTGGTTAATAATTGATTTCCTAGTCTATCAACCGTGGTCTTTCTTTTTATACATATTAAAAACATTTCTCCCACTTGAGTGTAGTATAGTGAACATACTGAGATCGAAAACCGTTAATTTCAAGGTTGTCACTTGTTTGGAGATTTGGGGTGTTTGGTACATTTTTCTTGTTGTATTTTGGGATGATCGATCAATATAAATTTATAGGAAATATGTATAGTCACATCATATATGAGTATGATTTTAATTAAAAAAATACATATATGAGAAATATTAAATTTGATATTTTAAATAAAAATAACAATTTGTATTAATCAACCCAAAACACAACCACCATACAATGATAATATAGCCTAAAGCTAGGGATTGCAATACGGTTGCCTGAACCTGAAAGCCAGAATCAATTATTGGTGTTGAAGTAGACATGCCAAATTTTATATGTGTGAGTTTGCTGTCTTATGAAAAGTGCCTGGTCCAAAGCCTGAATAAAGGAAGTGGGTTGTGTCAGGTTGACAGCATTAATTTTTTTTTTTTTCTCAACTCTTTCAGTCATGGATGATGAATTGTATCTTCACGCTCATTTTAACAATGGATATGGCACTAGACCGGATGAATGGAATGACGAAGCAAGATTCATGTAATCAACCCCATATAATTACCACCTATATCACAATGCTTTGACGATGACAATGATGACAATGATGATGATGGTGATGATGATAATGAAGTAGACATGTCAATTTATAAAGAGCACTAGCTGTACCAACTAAACAATGAATTTAATTAGGTTGATATTGGTGCTTACTTGCATTATTAGAAGAAACGCAGAAAGGTTGTGCGAGCAGATGATTGTTTGGATCATCAATAATTGTGACCCCTGGTAGGGCCACCACAAAGGAGCATGTTGCAGTGTTGCAAAGATGGTGCTCTGAAAAGAGTCGTGAGGAGGTGTGGACCGAGTGCCCCGCATCTGCCATGTCTTCTATGCTCAGAGGATTTCCACCAATTTTAATAGGGCCCATCTCCAGGATTCTTCTATATAAAAAAATATAAGGATGGTTCCTTTCTTGGGTAATTCAATGTTGATATCAGATGAGGCTTTTCAACAGTAGAAGAAAACATGATAAAAGCTGGTGTAGAAATTCTCTCAAGTCGAACTCGAAACAGATACACATCAATGCGGTTGTGAAAAGAAGAGCACCTCTTGGCCCAACCTTACAACAACGGGGGCACCCTCTTTTGTAAGTGTATTATTTCCATGGAAATTAAAGCAGTTTGAACTTTTGAAGCAGTCGACCTGATATTTCAAAGAAATTAAACAACAGTTAATTTGCTAACAAAGAAGAATAAATAAAAGTATAAAACACAAACACAAGTAGGAAAGAGAGAAGAAAAACCAAGGCAAAAGCAGTCGACCTATTGTCGGCGCTCAAGATTAATTGGGTGCATGATAGTTTGTGATTCACAGTAGAGCAATACGAGTACCATCATTTTTGGCCAATTTCAGTCCTCCAAATTCTAAAACCCACCCAAACAGGCCAAAATAAGCCTGAAAATCCAAGATAAGCCGGCCATGATTATTTGAACCCGTCCCTACCATCTAAATTGTCCCAGGCAAGGCAAGCATCGGGATTAGAATCCTAGGGGAGTTGTTTGGCTTAGAATACCAGGCTAGAGTCCAATTAAGGTGAAACAATGATAAACCCTTTTGTTCATGAAGATCCATTCTACATTCTTCACACTTGAAACTCCAACTTTTGATTTTTGAATCCCCCTAACTTTGCAATTAACCGAGTCCCATGAATTCAGGACATTGGAAGTATAAACGCAGTATAGATTAATGGCAAAAAGCATCACTGAATTGAGTCATGACCAATGGCAACCAAAGCGACGCCTATAATAAGCTACTGGGGGGATCCTGCGATGCAAGGAAAATCTGAAAGATTTAATAATTTTATTTATTATTAATTAATATTAAATTAATAATCAAACTTTGTTGTTAATTAATTAAGAGTATTCAAAGTTATTGTTAATATCTAAAATTTTAATAATTGTATTTTTTATTTAATGTTGATTTATAGAAAATAATTATTATTAACATAATATGAATAAATATTTTTTAATAAATTTAGTTTTATTAATAATCTGTAGTAATTTTAATAATTGTTATTATTTTTATTATTTCTAAATGAATTTTTGATTAACTTTAAATAAATAAAAATAATTACAAAAGCTAACATTTTTATCAATTTCACTAATAATTAACAATTATATAGGAATGACAACGGGGTGGTTTCAGGGTGGGACACCCCATCCCTGTCCCTATTTTATAGTCAAGACACTCTACCCCATTCTTGCCTCATCCCTAGTGTCAGGCGGGTTCAGGGCAAGGCAACCACTCCTCAATATCAGGCGAGTTCAGGGGCAAGGCACCCCATTCCTCATCAATGATGGAGAATCCTCGACTTTCCCCATCCCGTCCTCAGTATTGGGTGGGTTCCAATAGAGGTGTAAATCGGGTCGTACTGGGCCAGCACGGTAGAACCCACGTGCACCTTGCACTATGTTGTGTTGGCCTATGAGGCGTCTCGGGTCGTGCCTCCCTCCCCTAAGATAATTCATGGGCCTATGCCGTGCCATAGGCCAGGCTGGTCCATGGCCTTGAACTAGGCCAGGTCACAGACCAGACCAAACTATGAGAGATATATTTTAAAAAAAAAATGAAAAAAATATCTAAATTTTTATTTTATATTATTTTTAATATATACAATTAGACATATTCATAGATAGGATAGCCCGATGACCAGGCCCATGAATTCATGACATTGGAATTTGGAAGTATAAATGCACTATAGACTAAAGGCAAAAAGCATCACTGAATTTTTTTTTTTTAAGCATCACTGAATTTTGTTTTTTTTAAGCTTCACTGAATTTGTTTTTTTAAGCATCACTGAATTGAGTCATGATCAATGGCAACCAAAGCGAAGCCTATAATAAGCTATAGTATAAATATAATCCTTTAAGACCAATATAATAATGTTGAGTGACACAAAGGAATGTACCACCATAAGGCAATAACCAGTGAGATCTGGAAACATTTCTTGTACTTATTAATTATTATTCACGGGAGATATTCTCAATGCACAGTAAATGTGCCTATGAGGTGCGGAGTAGATCCCATCTCGTAACTAGTTAGGTTAGCATCCTCTGGGACTGGGGTCCCACATGTCGTACTACCCACCCCTCCCCAGTCCCCAATCCCCACTTGGGGCTGCTCTGCTTCTCAGTGTGTCAAAGCACATAATATACAAGCCGTGGGATCTCCAAGTGAAAGAGACTCAAAAGTGGAACACGACCACTCATTTGAAGCCTTGACATTCCTTTTGTACCAAAAAGGCTGATTTCATGGCGGATTGGTGTAAGGCGGGCGTGCCCTGAACAAAAGCTAAGTGGGTAAGAGGGTTTGACCGTGCCCAGATCTTATCCCCTGCGGCCTGCCCTGGTCGTGAAGTTTGAACTCCCAACAACGTCTTGTCATACTCAGCCCCATCTTTCAAACTCTGCTTTTCTTTTGGTTTTATTCCCTCCGAAAGTCTGAACAGTAAATGCTAAAAAGCCCACCTCACAGGAGGGAAACCACCCAATAAGCCAAATCAGGGAGGTGTTGGATTGCCCTCCTCCCTCCTCCCTCCTCCCTCCTCCCTCCTGCCTCCACGTGATTCGCCCTGTTTCTGTGAACAAAAATTCACCCCAGTTAAGAGGCCTGTTCAAACTCTGACTTTAGCCCATATTGTGTACGAACGGAACAAGTCCAATTCAGGGGTTTTGCATTTTGCCTGCTGCACTAGTCACTACTTTCTGTTTTGACAAGCGGATGGCTGCCAGAGCCAGGACCTTCACTGCAGACCAGGCACCGCCCCTGTGTACAGGGAACAACAATGTAATAAGGGCTTGTTTGGTTTGCAGGAATAAAGGTTTAGAACCGGAATGGGAATAGGCCATTTCATTCCCCATTTCTGGTGGAATGGTCATTTCCTCATGCCTCCCCATTCCGTCTAATTTTAATCTCCATTCTAATTCCTATTTAACCCAAAACAAACTATAGGAATAGATCATTTCGATTTTGATTTCACTACAAACTAAACGGATCCTAAATTTGGATGGAGGAAAATAAAAAAGGATTTCTTTTTCCACCCATTAATGGTCAAAGGTTATGATGATTTATTTCCTCGGTTACTCGTTTGCTGTATATTTTGCTGTTTGGACTCAGTTTAGAAAGAATACAAATACAAATATATACTGTATAAATATATACAAAATGACACAAAATACAAGGTCTTACGCTCTACATATTTGTATTTATACAGTATATAAATACAAATATACTGTATAAATACAAACTGTCAACTTCGAGATCCATTGAATGTATTGCATTTCATACCTTGGACTATTAGTCAATGTACATACACCATTGCTCTAAAATCTTGTTGTATTGTTTTATAAGCATTACAATCTTCATTAGTTGATTATAGAAACTTTGTATTGTATTGATTTCTACTTGGAGGAATGACTACAGTGTTTTCACAAGGCTCTGTTTGTTCGCAATGCAAATTTCAGTTGAGCTGGTGCAAATGGGCTAATGGGATGCAAATTTTGGTTTTCGCTTTGTTTTATTTGTTTCCGAGGAGTTGTATTGGAAGTAAAAAAATATGGGGTACCCATTTGTATAAGAGAGAATTAAACTATTGAAGCATGAGGAAGTCAGGATGGTTGTTCATTTGGGAGGAGTAAAGGGGAAAGTGAAATGATGTGATCTCCATGTTGAAAAGTGCTATAAACTTCGCATCACCCTTTGAGATGTAAAATTTGTATTGCCAATGAATGTAAATTAGAAAAAAAAGAGCAAATTTAGCATTTCTTTTAGATTTGCACTTCTTAATAATGGTGATCATTTTAAACCAGTTAAATCCTATCATGCTTGTCCTTCAATGGCTTGAAACTCAGGCAGTAAGGAAATTGTAAAAATTGTGTTTTAATTTATTGGGCAATCAGAATCAAGGGGAAAATGATCTGAATATCACGATAAAGCTTTAGCTCTCTCCATGTGATACTTTAGTCATAAAGCCTTCAGCAATGTTACCGTTTCATGGAGTTCATATGAAACTCACGTGTCATGCAGGGAAAGCCCTGTGGACAGCACAGGCTGTGGAATGTGTTTCAGACTACTGCTAATAGGGGCAAACGTTGGCTGTTGGCTGTATAGGAGGAACAGCCTGGGCTATTTTGGAGCTTTCCTTGCAATGACAAGTTACCCCATTTAGTTCCTTGGTTGTCGTTTTGGCTAACAGAATATTGATGACAAGTACTCTTTTACCCCACACTCATGGTAATGTGTCATGGAGAGGAAACTCCAAAACAGTCCGGGAAACAGAGTATGTTGAGTCTAGAGATGATAGGTTTAATTGTCTAAAGAAACCATTTTACCTAAAAAGTCTTGATTCTCCAAGGGTTAATTCAACATGTGGAAGGTTATGTAGATTCAGATCGCATAATAAATTTTCTCAGTTCACTTATTTTCTTTCATTTTTTGGGTAAAAAAGAATATAATACTCGAAAACTATTTCAAAAGGAAAATTATTGAAATGCTCAGGGAAAAATTTGTGAACTTAATTTCCAAAAAATAATTCCAATATGTAAGATTTTGAGTATATCATGTCAAAACCATCTGTGAGATGGTACACCCTTATCTGTAACCATGATCTACTTGGGAGCATGGATCTTTGATGAAGCTATATATGAAAGTGAAATAATGAACTATTTTATTAAAACGCCATGATTGGATAAGGAAGCATCTGTAGAAATAGGGATGCAAGTTGAGTTGGGAATTTTGCAAATTTTCAATTAATTCAAACTGAGCCGCCCAATGTAGTTGAAATCCTTCAAATCAGACAGTCCGACTTGTAGGGAGCATTTGGATTAACACACTGATAGACTTTTAGAGATTTTGATTAACAAAACGCAACATTTCAACACAATAAATCCAAACGCAATGTTTCATGTCGATACATTTTTTTAATACCCCTAAGTTTATTGCAGGTGAAGGGGTGGTCACCTAAAATTTTTATTAACCATTATCAAATGGGAGGAAGTAAATCAAAACGGGGGAGGACATAGCCCACCTTGCCCCAAAATCCAACAACAGAACACTCAACACACAACCTTGCCATTTCATCCTGATGTAACCGTTTTTGGTCACGTACCATTTTTTGGGATGTGTAAATTTTTTTGGCTAAGTACCTCGTGTTTGACCTGGTGGTGACGTGCCTTGGTGATGAGCTACTTGGTGGCGAACTTCCCGGGGGAGAACTGCCTGGTGATGCTTCCTGGTGGCGAACTGCCTGATGGCGAACTGCCTGATGGCGAACTGCCTGGTGGCGAACTGCCTGATGGCGAACTGCCTGATGGCAAACTGCCTGGTGACGAACTGCCTGATGGCGAACTGCCTGGTGGCGAACTGCCTGATGGCGAACTGCCTGGTGGCGAACTGCCTGATGGCGAACTGCCTGGTGACGAACTGCCTGATGGTGAACTACCTGATGGCGAACTGCCTAGTGACGAACTGCCTGATGGCGAACTGCCTGGTGGCGAACTGCCCGGCAGTGCTACCTGGTGGCGAACTACCTGATGGCGAACTGCCTGGTGGCGAACTGCCCGGCAGTGCTCCCTGGTGGCGAACTGCCCGGCAGTGCTCCCTGGTGGCGAACTGCCTGGTGACGAACTGCCTGATGGCGAACTGCCTGGTGGCGAACTGCCTAATGGCGAACTGCCTGGTGGCGAACTACCTGGTAGTGTTCCCTGATGGCGAACTCGTCACTTGACTTCCTCCTAGGCGGTCTGCAACTCAGAGGATGGTGGAGCTCCCTGGTGCAGCGCTACCCGACTACCCCCTGCGTGAGGTGATTTTCTCTCCTTTGTAGACGGCGGGAACTGAATAAGAGGACTCGGGGGTATTTTCCCGGCGGGGACTCTCCGATGCCTAAGTTAGCATTCTGATTACAGAGGGCTTAGAGAGAAATGAGAGAGCTAGAGAGTGGGGGTTACCATACTCTTTTTTTTCCTCCCTTGGCTTTGGGGGTCGGAGTCCTTATATAGTGGTGCCCTCGCGGGTTAGGTGGGTAAAAAGCCTTCAAATGGTAAGACGTCATATCCCGTCAGAACCGGGGTACGGTGATGAACTCCTCGAGGTTGTCAGGTCGGCGCCTGTTGTTATGGGCCCGAGCGTAGGATCGTGTCACGGGTCGTTCCGCCGTCAGAGCCTCGAACCTTTCCTTGCCCTTGGCCTTGCGTACAGGCCCTATTTTGACTATCGTAGGGGGGTGATTTGTCCAAGAGATCACCAAACTCTCCTTACTTCCTTTCTTGACTGCAAAATTCGATACTTCATTCAATAATAGCGTCTCCTTAAATAGGAGATTACAAGAGGAGGTTTCCTTGTTGGATTCGGCTAGACTAGTCCTAACGGACTCAAACTCCTACTCCTAATTAAACTACTTACTTTTAATGGTACTACAAATCCTTCTAAGAAAAGGGGATAAGATAAGGACGAATGGGATAAGGGATGAGGGAAACATGCGTTCTCTTGACGTGTTCGGATAAGGGTGGGCCCACCCCTATGAGCTGTCGTGTGGGCCCCGCTCTGCTACTGCTGCGTGCACGCGCTCGTGGTGCTGCCGCCGCGTGGCGCACGCGGTGCTGTGCGTGGTGCCGCTGCCGCGCGGTGTGTGCGCGCAGTGCCGCGCGCGGCTCATGGTGCTGCTGCTGCGCGGTGTGTGCGCGCGGTGCCGCTACTGCGCGGTGCGTGCACGCGGCTCACGGTGCCGCTGCTGCGCGGTGTGTGCGCGCGGTGCCGCTGCTGCGCGGTGCGTGCGCGGCTCATGGTGCCGCTGCTGCGCGGTGCCTACCGTGCGCGTGTTGCTGCCTCAACTGCTGCCGCGTGGTGTGGGTGCTCATAACATCACTCCCCTCCTGGACTACGAGCTTGCCCTCAAGCTCGAGGTTTGGATAAGCGTTGTGGAGGTCGGTCCAGGGAATCCAAGTTGCCTCTGTTGGGGGATGGTCCTCCCATTCGACCAAAACCTCGAGGGTGCCTTGCTGGACACAGGAACCGACGAGGGCGCGAGGCTGGAGGATAGGTCTGCCGTCCTGCAAAGGGGGTAGGGGAGGTACATGGTCGGGTGGAGTGCCAACATAAAGCTTTAAGAGGGATACATGGAAGACGTCGTGGATCCTGCTGTGCTCCGGAAGCTCGAGTTGATAAGCTACCTTTCCTATCTTCCTTAAAACCTTGAAAGGCCCGTAGAATTTGGGGGCCAGCTTAGGGGACCCCCGGCGCCTGAGGGACAGCTGCCTGTATGGTCGGAGTTTCAGCCAAACGTACTGCCCTGGTTCGAAGGTGAATTCGCGGTGCTGCTGGTCATAGGCGTTTTTCATACGTGTCTGTGCTTGCTGTAAGCGCAAGGAGACCTCGGCCAGGAGGGCATCGCGAGCTTGTAGGCTACGGTCCACTTCTTCCAGCCGCGTTGAGCCCGGTTCGTAGGACAGAAGGCGCGGAGGGTCTCGACCATACACCACTCTGAAGGGGGTCATTCCAAGGGAGGAGTGATAAGATGTATTGTAGCAGTATTCAGCCCATGGGAGGTACTCCACCCAGCGCCGCGGCTGGTCGCCCACAAAGCAGCGAAGGTACATCTCAATTGTCCGGTTCACCACCTCTGTTTGGTCGTCTGACTGTGGATGGTAGGCTGAGGAGAAGGAGAGGGCCGTGCCTTGTAATCTAAAGAGCTCCTTCCAGAATGTGCTTGTGAAAATTGAGTCCCGGTCACTGATGATGGACTCGGGGAGTCCATGTAAGCGGAAAATGTGGGTGAAGAATGTATGGGCGACCGAGACTGTGGTATAGGGATGGGATAAAGGGAGGAAGTGAGCATATTTGGAGAACCGGTCTACTACCACGAACAGGACTGACTTCCCTCCAACCTTGGGCAGCCCATCGATGAAATCCATGGCAATATCGGCCCATATCTGTGTTGGGAGGGAGAGGGGTTGGAGCAGGCCTGTGGGGTGCAGATTCTCCCATTTTTGTTGTTGGCACACCGCACAGTTCTGGATAAAGTCCCGTACCGAGGCCCTCATAGCTTGCCAGTGGAAGTCGGTGTGAATGCGATGCAACATTTTCTGAATGCCCTCGTGAGTCGATTGGTGTATGCTGGCGATGATGGAGGGGATGAGGGGGCAATCGGCTGGTAGGTAGATCCTCTTTTTGTAAAATACCAGCCCATCGTGGAAGGCCCAGTTTGGGTTAGCAGACCCTGACTGTATTTGTTGGACTAGGTTGTTCCATTCGGAAGACTGCGGCAGTGCGTTCCGGATGTCTTCTAGCAGGGTGGCTCTTGGTTGGGAGATCGCATGGAGGACCATACTGTCTTCCTCTTGTCGGGACAGGGCATCTGCTGCGCAGTTCAGGGATCCCGCCTTATAGTCCACTCGGAAGTCAAACCCCAAAAGTTTGCTGACCCAATGTTGCTGTGGAGAGGTGGTCAGCCGTTGTTCCAGCAAGTACTTGAGGCTATAGTGGTCTGTCTTGACGACGAAGGGTCTGCCCCACAAGTACGGCCTCCAGTGTTGTACTGCCTTGGCTAGGCCAATGAGCTCGCGTTCATAGGCGGGTAGTTTGAGATGGCGGTCAGCTAGCTTACGGCTAAAGAAGGCTATCGGGTGCCCTTGCTGTTGAAGGATGGCTCCTATGCCTGTGCCGGAAGCGTCACACTCGACTGTGAATTCAAGGTCGAAGTTCGGTAGCTGGAGGACTGGTGTGGAGGAGAGGGCTTCCCTTAGGCCTACGAAGGCTGCCTCGGCTGTGCTATCCCAATGGAATGACGTTTTTCTTGAGCAGGTTGGTAAGCGGGGCTGCTAGCAGGCCGTAGTTCTGGATGAACTTTCGGTAATACCCTGTTAGCCCTAGGAACCCACGGAGGGCCTTGGCGGACTGTGGCCGGGGCCAGTCCTTAATGGCCTGCACCTTGGAGCTGTCTACAGATACACCTTGTCCGCTGATTACATGTCCAAGGTAAAGGACTTGGTGTTCCCCAAAGGAGCACTTGGATCTTTTAAGGAAGAGTCGGTGTTGCTTAAGGAGCTCGAGCACGATCCTTAGGTGTTGTATATGTTCCACCCACGACTTGCTATAGACCAAGATGTCGTCGAAGAAGACTACCACATACTTTCGGAGTTGAGAGTGGAAGACTTCATTCATCAGAGCCTGGAATGTGGAAGGGGCGTTGCAGAGGCCGAATGGCATAACTAGGAACTCGAAGTGGCCATGATGCGTCCTAAAGGCTATCTTCTCTACATCCGCGGAAGACATCCTGACCTGGAAATAGCCCGATCTGAGGTCTAACTTTGAGAAGAACTGTGCGCCGTGGAGTTCGTCCAATAATTCATTTGCGATGGGGATCGGGAACTTATCCTTGATGGTTCGGCTGTTGAGTTCCCTATAGTCTACACAAAATCTCCAAGTTCCCTCCTTTTTGGGTACCAACAGAACTGGGGAGGAAAAAGGGGAGTGGCTGGGCCTAATGATCCCCTGCTGTAGCATGTCTGCGCATTGCTTCTCTAGCTCATCTTTCTGCCGGTGGGGGTAGCGATAGGGCCGCACCACGACCGGGTCTGACCCTACAATTAGAGGGATCCGGTGGTCGCAGGCTCTAGGAGGGGGGAGGCCCTTGGGTTCTTGGAAAACAACCGAGTAATCGGTGAGAAGTCTCTCCACATCCGTGGCGCGCGAATTCTCCCCCTGGAGTGCATGCAATTGTGTCTTGGCCCTTGTCCTGGTTCCCTGCCAAGTAACCGGTTTGCCATCCAAGTGGAAAGTCATAGTCAGGGCAGCGAAGTCCCACAGGATTGGGCCTAAGGTGATCAGCCATTTGACGCCTAGGACGATGTCAAATTCATCCAAGGACAGTACAAATAAATATGCCCGGAAGGATTCTTTTCCCACCTGAATTTCGGTGTTCCTGCAGATACCGGGGCTGTGCACTCTTTCCCCATTTGCCACGGCTACCTGTAGTTGTGGCTTGGCTTCCATGGGCAACTCTAGCTTGCGGGCCGCTTGATTGCTGATGAAGTTGTGGGTGCTCCTGGAGTCCACCAGAATGCGCACGGGTCTCCTCGTCACTAGAGCCTTTAGCTGCATTGTCTGGGAGGTTCTGATACCCGTGATGGCGTGGAGCGAGATCTCGGGTTCAGTTGGTGACGGCTCTTCCTCATCCTCTTCAGTCTCGTCTACTAGAAGGCAGAATAGTTTCTTGCATCTATGCCCTGCGGAGTATAGATCATCACAGTTGAAACATTGTCCCTTCGCGCGCCGTTCTACCATCTTGGCTCGGGACAGGCGCTTGATGGGGGGTGACACCCTGCTGCTCCCTGTCTGTGATACTGGTCTGGAGGGGTAACCCGTGTGGGTCCTCTGTTCTCTACTGGGCGCAGGGGTAGACACTCCCGCTGGTCTTGACGGTGCCCAAGTCGTGGCTGGCCGTCTAGTGCTAAAGGGTCCCTGAGTGAGCTGCATCTTTCATTCAAAGGCGCGGGCGAGGTTCATTGCTATAACCAGATTTGGGGGATGCTGCATCTCAACGTCTACCCTTAGGGGCTCTATCAGCCCAGCTGTGAACATGTCCACTTGCTGATCCGGCCTAACTGTGGCTGCTCTGGCAAGCAGGGTTTGGAACTGGCGTTGGTATTCAGCCACGGTTCCCCCTTGCTTGAGATTGATGAGCTCTCCTAGCGGGTTGCTCGTCATTGGGGGTCCAAACCTAAGGAGGCAATAGGACCTGAACTGCTCCCAGCTGAGCCCTGGTTCTTCTTGCTCCACGCGGTAGAACCAAAGTTGTGCCTCTTCCGTAAGGTGGAAGGCTGCCAGGCTGACCTTGTCTCTGTCATCCGTGCGCTGGCTGCGGAAGAACTGCTCGCAGCGGTACAACCATCCTAATGGGTCTCCTGTGTCGTCGTAAGATGGAAATTCAAGCCGATTGTATTTGGGAACAACTGCAGCCATCGGTGCTACGGCTTGATGTTCGTTGGCTGATTCTGTCCCGTCCGTGCGGCGACTGCTAGTAGAGGCTAGCCCTTCCGAGTTCTTATCTTTGTTGGAGAGGAACGCTTCTAACAGGCGACGTAGCTCTCGAACGTCCTCCTTGACCTCTCGGACCTCCATACTGGTTTCAGTAAGCCTATGCTCCAGTTCATGGACTCTGCAAGACAGCGGCTCCTGTTCTCCCATGACGGTTGGCTCTAATACCAAGATGTTATGGGCCCGAGCGTAGGATCGTGTCACGGGTCGTTCCGCCGTCAGAGCCTCAGACCTTTCCTTGCCCTTGGCCTTGCGTACAGGCCCTATTTTGACTATCGTAGGGGGGTGATTTGTCCAAGAGATCACCGAACTCTCCTTACTTCCTTTCTTGATTGCAAAATTCGATACTTCATTCAATAATAGCGTCTCCTTAAATAGGAGATTACAAGAGGAGGTTTCCTTGTTGGATTCGGCTAGACTAGTCCTAACGGACTCAAACTCCTACTCCTAATTAAACTACTTACTTTTAATGGTACTACAAATCCTTCTAAGAAAAGGGGATAAGATAAGGACGAATGGGATAAGGGATGAGGGAAACATGCGTTCTCTTGACGTGTTCGGATAAGGGTGGGCCCACCCCTATGAGCTGTCATGTGGGCCCCGCTCTGCTGCTGCTGCGTGCGCGCGCTCGTGGTGCTGCCACCGCGTGGCGCACGCGGTGCTGTGCGTGGTGCCGCTGCCGCGCGGTGTGTGCGCGCAGTGCCGCGCGCGGCTCATGGTGCTGCTGCTGCGCGGTGTGTGCGCGCGGTGCCGCTACTGCGCGGTGCGTGCGCGCGGTGCCGCTACTGCGCGTTGCGTGCGCGCGGCTCATGGTGCCGCTGCTGCGCGGTGCCGTGCGCGGCTCATGGTGCCGCTGCTGCGCGGTGCCTACCATGCGCGTGTTGCTGCCTCAACTACTGTCGCGTGGTGTGGGTGCTCATAACACCTGTCAGTCGACGGGTCGGTGTCCGGGCCAGGTTGCCAGGTCGGCGCCTGTGTCAGGGTCAGGTCATCAGGTCGGCGCCTGTGTCCGGGTCATGTTGTCAGGTCGGCGCCTGTGTCCGGGCCAGATCGCCAGGTCGGCGCCTGTGTCAGTCGGCGGGTCGGTGTCCGGGCCAGGTTGCCAGGTCGGCGCCTGTGTCAGTCGGCGGGTCGGCGTCCGGCCAAGTTGCCAGGTCGGCGCCTGTGTCCGGGTCAGGTCAGCAGGTCGGCGCCTGTGTCCGGGTCTTGTTGTCAGGTCGGCGCCTGTGTCCGGGCCAGATCGCCAGGTCGGCGCCTGCGTCCGGGCCAGATTGCCAGGTCGGCGCATGTGGCAGGCTCATCCGGCCAGGTCGCGCAGGTCGCGCACAGGTCGCGCGCAGGCCGTGCCAGGTCGCGCGCAGGCCGCGCCAGGTCGCGCCAGGCCAGCCAGACCGGTGCCCGGGGGGGACTAACTTGGTAAGTTGTTGCTTGGGGGCTTGCCTAGTTGTCACGAGGTGCCACGTGTCGCAATTTCACTGGAGGGCCAAATCTGCCCTCATCACATCCCAACCCAATACAAGGCTCAAAAACCAGAAAAATAAAAAACAATCAACACCATTAACCTATGGAATACCAAAATAGTCTTCTTTAAGCAGTAATCTTGCCGCTCTTGAAACCACATTGATGGAATTATAAGCATAGAAATTTCCTTCATTAGTACTCTCGTTAGCAAAGAAGTCCACGCATTTGTTACTTTCTCTTGATGTATGAGTGAAAGAAAGGCACATACCAACACATGTTTTCTTTATTTTCCCAAGGACATAAGTTAGATGCCAAAGGCGGAGAGAGTACATGTTTATTATCTTAGAAATTAAGGCTGAGTTTGGAGAGAGTACGAATACAAATACATAGGCTGCAAAACGTTGCATTTTTATTATTTTGTATGTATTTATATTGTACATATTTGTGTTTATACTCTTTTTAGACTCGGTTAGAAAAGAGTGTAAATACAAATATGTACAATGCAAAATAGTACAAAATACAAGGTTTTGCACTATATATTTGTATTTATACTCTTTCTAAAATGAGCCTTGGGCTATATTTGATTGCAATGTAAATTTATTTGCACCAATACAAATGCATGAAAATACAAATGTAAAAAAAAAAACAAATTTTTGTTTAATTTTATTTTAGATTTTACTTTATTCTGCATCATGTCTTAATTCACTCAAATCACTTGCACTGCCATGGTTTTACATCAGTGAAACTTAATTTGCATTGCAGCCAAACACAGCCTAAATGACAAAGGCATGTTTGATGGTGTCAATACTCAATAGTAAAAAGGCACTGTAGCATTGTGGATATTGCACATTTGGGTTGCTAATGTTTCATGCTATGCCCATTCTACATGTAAATTTTGCAAATTCAAGTGCAACATTTACAGCCTATTGTGTACCTTTGTGGCGCTATTACTATGAAGTGTCTTTTGCGCTGCATGTCTCATTTTATTCTAGTTATATGGTATAAAAAGTAGCAAGAAGAAATAGTTGTACCTCATTTCTCAAGGACAAATTTATTCATCTACTTCTAGTGGCTTAATCATAAAGTCTCCTCGATAGTTCTGTCGTAATAATACATTGAGGGGGCCATTCCAATTCCAATCGTTTGATTGGACAGAATTGGAATCCTATTTCCATTCTTTCTAAATCGGCATTCTCTCATTTAAAAGAATGGGCATCCATTGCTTTTCTTGTGGGAATGCCCATTCTAACTGATTCTAATTCGGATTCTAACTCCCATCCATCCCAATTCCAGTTTCAAGGGCTTTTTCTAGGCCCTATTTGGCATCACTCCCTGTGAGTGATTCTGTCAATCCTACTGAGAATCACGTTTGGTGTAAACTGGTTGACTGATTCTCATTCGAAACAGAATGAGAAAACCCCTTCCAACACATGATTCTGCCGAGTGAAAAAATTCCACTTCTCAGAAACGCAATGATTCTTAGGAGAAAGTCTACTATTAATGTTTCATAGAATATATTCAACCATCTGTAGCTAAACCATCACTATTTCATATAACAATGTCAACAGCTTAATGTTCTTTAAATGGATACAAAGGAAGCTTTTCCTTGAGGGTTTGGTAAAATATTACTGATTCTATGAGAGGAAAATGGACTAAGATCTATAAATCTTTCCGAAGCTAAATCATGAATAAGAGAAAAACTTGCACAAAAATCTTCTAAAGTTTCCCTTTCAATTACACATAAATCTTCTCAAGGTATACGAGTAAGGAGTACTGCTATGAGGGCAGACCTCAGAATTTGTTTTTATACCTAAAACTTAACATGTTCCCAAAAACCCTAGAGCCTCCAGTTGAATGCTATATGAAATAACAATGAAAATGGATCAACAGAGAAAAAAGAAACAACGCCGAAATACTCATCATCACCGCTGCTTCAACACTGCTTAGAGTTCACTAGTCGAATGCTACCTAAAACCACAACGAAAATGGATAAAAAAACAAATAAGCAGAAACTGTTAGAATGCCAAAAACCCTAGAAAAATATAAGAAAAACAAAACCTAATGAGCCGAAGAACATACTTGTGGACAGAACCTAGTGTGGCAAATCTCCTTACTCAAACCAGGGGAGGAGTCGAATGACATAATTTTTTGGCTTATATGAAGGACATTATGGGTCATTTCAAAATTGTATGAGGGAATTTTTGTCTTTCACGCACATCTAAAATGCCTCTTAGTGCGTTAAACACCTGGTCCGCTTCCTTTCTATTTAGATCTAAAAGTGGGTTTCAGATCTGCTAATCAAACCCAACCCCAAATGTAAGTAGCATCTGAAAAGCATCATTTTCAGACTTCAAAGGTATGAAAAGTGCTATCAAACACCACCTAAGGGCCTGTTCGTTTGCTCTGAAATCTGACACCTAAAAGTGCAATAATTACATTAAGAGTATATTGATATTTGTGAATTCTTCTTTCTTCAGAAAAATATTGTTCTAAATTCTGAATTCTAAAAATTATCAAATATCTATTTTGACCTCATATATGAGAGTTTTTGTTTGTCTTTTTGGGAATATCATTGGAAAACAAAAAGTTGTATAATTGCACTTTAAGAGATAAGAGGTAAGAGAAAACGAACAACCATTTTTCTCTTAAAGTTAAAAGATTCTTCTTAAGAGATAAGAGTTAAGAGGAAACGAATAGGCCCTAAGTGTCTTTGGTGATGAGATGGGATCGACTGCCCACATAGGGCACTCCACCGCCCATCCTCTTTGTGCATTGAGAATATCTCCCCATCACAAGCACAGGAGATGTTACTGGTGCACGGAGGGGATGGGCTGTGGAGCACCTGTAGGGTGCACGTTGTGGGCAGCCGATCCGATCACGTTTTAGGTAAAAGGTGGTGGCAACTCTTTATCTTAATTTTTGATTTTTGTGAAAGTCATTTTTCTATAAATCGACTTGTTAACGTTTCTAGGCGCCTATGTATCTTGAAATGAGAATAAACAAAAATAAACAATAGAACTTAAGAATTTCCACTGGATTTAGCTTTTTAACTGAGATATTGAAGAGTTAAGATGTTCTTATGTTCAAACAGAGGACATGGTTAGATTTGAGGCTCATGGGCCACCTATTTTGAGACTCGATTTGAATTGCATTCAGCTGGGAGCTTGGCACGACGGATGGGCCATGCCTAGGAACATTGCTATGTTCATTAGTGATTGATTATGTAGCGTTTTACATGCAGCCTCACGAGTGCATCAGATTCGAACTCATCTCATACAGCGTCATTAAAGGACACACTTAATCTAGACAATTCATCGTATAGCGTTTTACATTTTCATCGGACGTTTTCTATCTCTCTTGTCTAAACATACAATGGGCACAAAGAGGGCATATATGTCCTTTACTCTCATTTTAGAAACTGCCCACTTATAACTGTTCAGAAAATTGTCCATGAATTATAAAAAATTTTGCCTTAGAGATACTAGCACGTGCAAATGCACGAACATGTTTACTAGTTTAAATTAAAAGGCACATTTAAGAAAACTTTAAGTGAAAAGTCATTTAAGGATGAAAGGTCACTTAAAATTAAAATTAAAATTTAAAAATTATTTAAATGAAATTTGGATAAATTACAAATGTGTTGGAATGTGAGAAAATATAAGGAAAAAAATATCCTTGTAAAACTTTTAAATTACATACACTAAAAACAAAGAAATGCAACAGTAGCATGTGATACAACTATCAAGTTCATCGAATATGTTGCCTACCCTGTAAAATAATAGAAATTGAAGATTAGTATCCTGCATTTTGGGGGTAATCACACTTTAATATTCAAACATTAGAACTAGTCACAACAATGCCTAAACCCCCCAAAACTACCACTTTACATCCTATCATGTGATAGTAATTCCATCGGTTATCGAACAAGTGATGTTACATGTGATTTGAAACTTTTAAAATCTTAAAATTACCCTTTCTAAAAAGACATTGTTTGTTCATCGTCTTCTCTAGTCCCAAACCCACCACCAGCCACCTCCTCTCAAAGATGCCTTGATGCCATCAGAAAGTCATAATTAAGAATTCCTTGACCCAACACTTAACAATCTTGGATGAATAGAGCGAGTCCCCTCAATATAAGCAGCATATGAAAGAGATCAAATTGTCCATGCCTTGCCAAGTACGAGGATAATCCATGTTATTCATCCGTTGGTACATGGAAGGGACCAATTTGTTGATTTTGTAAATGTATTTTATTGTTTGTAACAATAAAAAGGACAATTTGGTAATTTTTATACTCATTGTAATGTCTATTAACAATATTGCACTAAAGTGAGAGTTTTCGGAGTGAGTTCAAGTAATTAATGAAACATTTTAAAGTTCAGGTATTAAAATAAGACTACCCTAAAGTATAGGGTGCTAATATGCAATTTATACAAAAAGAGTAGTGAAATAGTTTTTGTTTCTACGGGTGCAACCAAATGGTGGAAAGTTTTTCCAAATCTAATCGATCTTTGAGCTTTTTAGAAAACCATAAATCAACACCGAACCAAACCCAATCAATTAACTTGGTTGATCAATTTGGTCCTTCAATTTTTTTGGTTTTTCTGAATTTATAATATATTATAAAAATATATAATTATACAATATAAATACATAATACATTATATTATAAATAATATATAATATATAATGCATATATATTTATACAAAACATTTAATTTATATGAAAAACATATATAATATACATGAAAAATATATAAGATATAAATATATACCGTTCGATACGATTAACTGCCGTTTTTTTTTTAAGCTGAACCGGTACCTTCGTTTTTCCGAAATATCGAATCGAACCCGAACAGATAGGTTCGACTAACCGGATTTTTCGATTGGTCTCATTGGTTCGATTAACCGGTTTATGAATAAGCTGGTCGGACTTGGTGTAGTTGGACTGTGGTTGGACTTGGGAGTAGGTTCTCCGTTTTATGACTTACGCAAGAAGGAAGCTAGCAAGAGATGACGATTGACGACGACAATTCGATTTATGTGGGAGGACTACCCTATGATTGTACCGAAGAAAGCATTCGCAGAGTTTTTGATTTATATGGCGCTGTCGTCGCCGTTAAGGTCTATTCCCCCCACCCACCTTCAGCCTCCATAGGTTTTCGTTTCCCTGGTGTTTCTTCTTGTTCCATTACTTTGGCTTTTAGTTGATCATGCATTCTTCAGTTGAAATTTTAACGGAAGATGTTCGCTTTTTGGTTTCTTCATGAACAAAAACGTCTAAATGTCAAGCAAGCTTTCTATCTTGTTCTTAGTTTTATGCTATCGACTCTAGAATTTGTGGATACGTTGATTGCTAGCTCAACCACAACATAGCGTTTGCAACTCAGCTGTTTCAAAATGGTGTTTAACAGTGGGGTATGATTTGAGTTTTGATTCTTTTGAGAGTTGTATTCTAGCTTCAACTCGCAGAGTTTGTTTCCTCACGCAGTTTTAAAGCAGTCATACAATCCTCGTAACCCCCAGTGAAGTGCTTTTCTTTACTATATTTAACTTAATGTTTCGTTAGGGAAAACGTGGAAGATAATTCTAGGCATTTTCATATACATACTTGTTCATATGTCGTTTCAACCTATTTGTTTGCAGTACCATTCAAGATTTGATTTATGAATGACATGGATTTCAATTTAAATCTTCTTCTTGTTATCTTTTCTGAAGTATTCTGAACTAGTGTTCAAATCTTTCAACTTGATTTACGAATGCTATGATTTACTCATTTCTTAATGTTGATTTTGAGGGCTTTATTTTTCTTTCAGCATTTGTCTTCTTCTAAAGTTCCGTTCATAAAAGCAAACTCTTACCTGGGTTATTTTGATTATTGCTCTGATGTTAGGGTTAGTTTGGTTCGCATCCAGAATCAGAATCAAAATCAAAATCAAAATCCTTTGGAATCTGAATCTGAATGGTCTATTCCCATAGTCTGTTTGGTTCAGACGGGAATGGGAATGGGAATTGGAATCAATAGGAATGGGATTTCATTCCCAAGGGAGGGGCAGGGAATGGCCATTCCCTCAAATGGGGGAATGCTATTCCAGCAGGAATGGGAATGGGATTCCGATTCCACTCAACCAAACAGTTGGAATCGGAATAACCCATTCGGATTCCAATTCTGGGCCCCTATTCCTGCAAACCAAACGGGGCCTTAGTTATGATGTGCTTCATCCCTTGTGTTGACTGCTACTCTTGCAGATAATTAATGATCGAGAAGCAGGGGGAAAATGCTATGCTTTTGTTACTTTTACAAATCCTAGATCTGCAATTGGTGCCATCAATGATATGGATGGCAGGGTATGTCTTTCTTCTTCAATTACAGCACCAAGTAGTGTTGTGTTGATTAGCATTTGGCATATATGATACTCCACTTTCTGCCTTGTAGTATAGTGATAAATTCAGATTTTATTTTATGTCCGATTTAAATTGTTTAGGCATCTGATGTTGTGGGACTTTAAATTAGACCATAGGTGGTCGAGTTGTAAGAGTAAATGAAGTTAGGACCAGAGGTGCAAGACCAAATTTTAATCGTGAAAGTTTCCGTCATAATTCTGAGAGGGTCTTGGATTTGGACAAGGGAAGAGATCAATGCAGGTTTTATGACAATGATAGAGACCACTATTATGATAGGAACCACTATCATGACCGAGACAATGATCGATCTCGAGTCCGAGGTTGGGAACGAGAAAGAGAATATGAACATGGACGGGATCATGGTCGAGCAAAGGATTGCTTACTGGATCAGGATCGAGGCCGAAGTAAGGAAGAAAATGAGCAAGAACATGATAGAACCCGTGATCATGATTGGGAAAGAAACCATAGTTTGGACTGGGAAAAAGATACAGATATGGGTAATAATGATCGTGACAAAAGCAGAGACAAGGATAAAGATCAACAATCAAAGAATCAGACTGGGTATGCTCATTTGTGCTTTGTTGCTTAAAAAAGATATTTCCTATTAATGACTACCCTCTCTAATATCTTCTGCCTTTTGTTATGAGGACTTGGCTGGTAAACTTTTTGGAGCATTAGTCTCTCTTTTGGATTTTTTTACGTTTTATGTGTTAACAAGAGCTTTAATTACTAGGAATAAAATCATGTTTCAACTCAGTTATCTATTTCGAGATATGCATTATATTCAAAAAGAGCTTTATTGAATTTCTGGTCTTTTCTCATAACACAATTATTAAGAAACTGTATAAGCTTGTCGTGTTTTGTTATTGTTAATTATGCTTCTGGTTTCCTGTAAGCAGTTCCCATATCACTGATCAGCACAGGAAAGAGTTGTTGTCGAACTCCAGTGATTATTACAATCAGGTGAATCAACATCTTTAGGTGTTGATGGTTAATAAAGTCAATGCATACACTTGTATTGATAACAATACAATTAATGATTATTGTCTTTCATGTGTCACATTATTAGATAAAAGAACAGCTGGACATATCCATTCAAAGGCGAGAGGAGCTCCAAAAGGAGGTTTGTATGCTGTTTGGATTCTGATTCTTGGGAGAAAGCAACTTTGTGAAGCTATTAAGAGAAGATTATTATTCTTCTTTTTTGGTGACAATGCCTTTATCTGTTTTCTTTGTGTTGGAATTCCTGTACTTTACAAAGGCCTGGAATTTAATGAATTAAACATTTTGGTGAATTCTGGAAATTTAGTGACTTAAGTCATTTTGAAAACAGACAAGTCTTTCATGATGATTCTTCAAAATTCAAACATGTATTAATGAGTTAGGTATATGATGCTGGATGCCTCTGGATTGGGAAGGGAGCGCTATCTATTGTAATATATGTATGAGTAGGTCTAGATGATTAGAATTGTGTATTGATGATTAAGATTAAAACTAAAGAAGAATAGTTGACTGACTAATGTGGTTAGAAGTTGATTCCACAAAGGACAATTGAAATTGGTCTTGCTGTAGTGGAGGAACACTGTGGAATTAGGTTATTCATGTTTTTTTTTTTTTTTTTTTAATTTTTTATGACAGTTTTCACCTCATTATAGGCTAAACAAAGAATTGGCCATCTCTTTGACACCCATTTAATCTCAGGAACTTGAAAAGGGTTTTCTCTCAAATGGAAACTAGGATAAGACAGATGGACCCAACTGATATTATTCATAATTTTTGCCCCTGGACTCATTTGCAAAGGGATTAGTGGTTTCCTGTTCAAACCTTTTCAGCTGCAATGTATATTGGCTTGCCCTAGTGGTTGGCTACTAGCTAGAACGTAGACCCTAGGCAGGGCAGGTTCTTCATTTCTGTTGTTTTCAAAACTTTTTATGGAGAGGGGTGGCATGGCCCCCCATGGCTCCACTCCTGGCCCTAGGGGTGGTTGAGCTCTGCAGCCTCTGGAAGTCAGGTTTTCTGTCCCAGGACTTCACTTTCCTTTTTCCCCCCTCCTTTCCTCTTTTTTGTACTTGCACCAGTACTGCCAATGAAGAATTATCTCCTATATAGTTATTGTGGAATACTTGAGCTTCATTTCTTCCACTTGCATAACATGAAATGCAATTTTCCTTTTTTCTTCCTTGTATGCCTCTCAAATTTGAATATTGAGACTCCCAATTTATCATTATCCATTATTCCTCTATTTGCCTACTTATATTGTAAGAACTGTGCTAGGTGAATCGGTTGCTTCTGATATTTTTCCTATTCTTTCTCTAATTACAAAGGAGTAGAATTTATTATTTGGTAATGTAGATTATGCTAGTAACCCCTTTTGGGCACAGGATTTTAGTTTGTTATTAATGGCAGTTTCGTTTTTTGCTTCCAGTGATGCTTTCTATTGTCATCTTTTTTTTTTCTTTCTTTCTTAGCTCCTTATTGCAATCGAGGGAATAAAGAAAGATCAAAATATAGTTATTTAGTGTTTAGTTTCAATTTTTTGATTATCAGATTTCTCAGCTTGAGGAGAACTTAGAAGGGAAAAAACAGTTTGTTTTAGATTTACAGAAGAAATCTTGGGTAAGTTTGTCATCCCATAATATGTTATGAGGCATTACTTATTTTGTTTTATTCTGAAGATGATTACTTGGAAGCATCTGCGTTTTGAAATTATTTCCTTGTCCTGGTGGCTTAACTATGCATGCAGAAATTGGAAGAAGCCTTGGCAACTGCTAAGAAGCTATCTTCCTACCAACAGATGCAGCTGACCAAGGTAACTGCTACATGTCCCTATTTTCCATGTATGTTCTCAAGACTTACCTGATAAATTTGCTTGGTGATGATGGTTTCTTCCTTGTGTATTCTCTGCAGTTGCACAGATGTTTTCTGCAAGTTAAGGACTACTCTGAAAGGCTCAAAAGCTCTGAACAGGAATTACAGGTTAGTCTCTTTCCATTCTTTCTACCCTTATACCCTAAGCAAGTACCATGCATGTATTTTTTTGATCGTGAACACACTCAGTGGAATTAATTAAGATTGTCAAGCTTGCCAAACAAGATGTAGGATGAATGCAGATACAGCAGTAATATAGCCTCATAGGGTGACCCAGAAGAACAAAGAAAGAAAATATACAATGTTATGCAGATCCAAATTAGCCCCTCAACCAGGTGTCCCTCTCTCTAAGTCTTGCCTGCCTGCCCTTCTCTTGCTAGTGCATCATCAACTCATCAAGAGTGCTAGCCAATCACGACATCTAATTGAATGTGATATTCAATTAGATAAACCTAATCGTAGAAGAGCTTAGAGGATGGTTGAGTACCAACATGCTTTTTGAGGATAATTTTTTGTCTTCATCTTTTTTGGCTGTGGACTCCTTTGGGGGATCTTAAGGGTGTTCATATGTAGAGAAGCTTTTGTTCAGTGAACCAATATACTTGCATACTCTTTTTTTTTTATTAATACAAGTTTACCTTACCTCTTCAAAAATAAAAAAAAAGAATGAGATATTCGTTGATCTAACTGACACTCTTGCCTCTCTGAATAGAAATTTGAGATCCCACAGACCATTTTCAGAAGAGGACATCTAGTCTATTACAATCTTGTATCAAAATTATATTGGGTGGTTGTTCTCTTAAGACAGGATGAGAACATTAAGTGCAAACGTAAATGCATTCACATGCTCATTTATGATGGATGTCCCAAATATGTTAATTCATTTGTAAATGCAGTAAGAGAAATATTGACTCTGCCTCAGGTTAGCTGGCATGTTTGAAACTGCCTCGTGTGTATATACCTGCGAGTATGTGCTTGGCATGCCTGATGCTTGTGATGCAGGGATGCAGCTAAGTGACAACTGAGCATGGTAGTTACTGATTACAAACTAGATAGTGCAAATTGATGTCTAAATCATGGTTGATCATATTTGAGTTTAGCTAACCGTAAGATTAAGATAATGGCATTTATCAAAAAAAAGATTAAGATAATGGCATAATCTTATATAATGAGTTCTTTTTTCTTCATTATCTGGTGAATCACCAGTCAAAAGTTTATTATGTGGTTAATGGTTGCTAGATTTTTGGCCTGGTTGACCCTATGGATTTTTCCCGACTATGAACACCATAGGAAAAAAGAGTTTTTCATGTTACTTAAAAAGAAAAAAGAGTTTTTCATGTTGTACAAGTTGTTAAACTTTGATCCATATTTCTTGCGTTTGTCGATAGAAAAAGATATGCATCTTTGCAATTAGATGATGGTAAGAGTGCCTGTAAAAGCATGACTTCAACTGATTCTCATTCATGTTGCTCATAACAGTCACTTGTTGATATGGTAATAGTCGAGGCTGATGCAGATGATGTCGGTGGCATGAGGGATGGCAGTATATATGCAAATGGCAGGGCATGAAATGCAGGACACTGACTGTCTGTCTATAGTGCATTGTGGATATTATTTTTTGGAGTTGAACGGAACCTTCCAGTTATGAACTACATGGATTTCCTTTTTGTATACATCTGCATCTATCTTGTTAACAGGAAAATAGAAAAGAAAAAAAAAAAAAGAAGTGAAAATGGAATGCCTTGAAGCGCTCTGTATAAGCGCTATTCCAAGAGACGAAGCCTACAGCCACTCAAATGACTGATTGTCCATGCGGGACCCATCTTGGAAAGCCAGCTGAATCCGCTACGTTTCAGCCTTCGGGTGGTGATGTAAGGCTTCCTCTGAAATTTAAGCCTGTACATTCGGCCACTCATAGAATGGCCTGGGCCTGAAATTCAAATGCCCCGGGAAGATCTGGGCATAGACCTCAAGAAAACATAACATGCAACATAGGCTTACTTAGAGCAACACCTATCTGAAATGGGGAAATCTGAATAATGAAATAAAAGGCGACGGATTTATCCTGTGGTGATGTTGGAGGACCAATGAAGCGAGAGTACAAGCGAGGTATCTTCTTAAAGCGGAACTAGCATATGGGATGGGATGGGATGGGGAGTCTTGACCCTTTATTTCTCTTTCTATCCTTCAGGTTAAGTAAAAACTTGGTTGCTAAAAGATCGGCCTGGCACTGCAAGTCAAAAGAAGTGAAGAACCTTCTGTCTGTGGGATACCTCACTGCTGATGTACAACTTCCTATGTGTGGTGCAGGCTGCACATGGATTTGAGGTTCAAAATCCATGGATCGTGCATGTGGTTCCCTGCCTTGAAACTCTTGACTAAATACTCTGTCTTTCCAACAAAACATCCTAGTTTTTTCCCCAACAGAAAAGGAAAAAGATACAAAATAACCCACGATGAAGGAACTTAGAATGGGTGCACATCATTCTCTTTCACTGTGACAAGTTTTTTAGAGAATAATTGCCTATTTGGGTACCTCACCTGATAGTCTAAGCTTTTATTTGAACGGTTCATGTAGATGGTATCAGGACTTGTTTGATCAATTGGCCTAGTGTTTGATTCCCTCTGCCCCCATTGTAATTAATTAAATTGCAACACAATGCATGAGTGGGTCCACGCTTGTCCACACTTCAAGCCCAATAAACTCTTGCCTGGTGGACATTGTAAAGTAGTGGAATCTATGTAGCTGGGGCTATTTACTAATCTCTAAATTCAACCTGTCTTTGTTAGTTATTTGCGATACCATGTTCAATGTTTACTCGTAGTGATCTAGTTTGAGGAAGTTAGAAATTGGTTTGAGTTGTAGTCATCTACTTGCTTCTGGAGAATAAGCCACCAGCATGGTTAGACAAAACCCAGAAAAGAAAAAAACATGCATTTGATGATTTTGACCGAATGACTGACTATACTGGGTCATTTTTTAAGCAGCCGTCGAGACTGTATTGCTTCTTTATTGGTTGGAGGAATTGTTGTTTCATTTTGTTTTATTTTCTGAGTAAGAAACTAATGGGAGGAAGTGACCTGAGGTTATTTGATGATCCTCACTTCAACCAAGAGTGAGGGTTACTTGTAGAAGCAGAGAGACCGACCGTTGTTATAAGTCCCCTAAGGCCCTAACCATCATTGGCATATAGGTCTCGTTTTTTTATCGGTACCTGGGTAACACGTTTACCCGGACATGTGGTTCCTGGTCCAAAGTTATTTGAATAACTTTTGGTTTTTGTGTTTGGTCGCATTTCCACTTATCTGGGTAAATGTAGGTGGGAGAGGATTAACGTTTTCCATAGGGATGATAATTTCTATCATATTCCGTGGTCCCACCCTGTCAGGGTACTTTGTTTTTGCTTGAAGGATGGATTTTGGGGTGGGGATAAGTTTTGGGATTTTACAGATACGAGGTATTAGGCTAAGCCCAACCCTTATATTGGGAAGGGTTTTTTATGTGTTTTAACCATAATTGAAAATTTTGTTGTTTATTCATGTCATTTTATTTATTTATCGCTTATATATAACAAGAAATAATAGGAAATTAGATGTGGGTTCTAATCCAATCCGCCCTACCCTAAAATGTGGGGTGGGTTTGGATTCTCAAAATCTAACTCGCTATGGGTTTTGGGGTAGGTACAAATTGAGAGTTTAAGGAGCAACTAGGGTCTAGAATTTACAAAATCCTCCCC
This sequence comes from Nelumbo nucifera, assembly GCF_055504915.1. NCBI lineage: Eukaryota > Viridiplantae > Streptophyta > Magnoliopsida > Proteales > Nelumbonaceae > Nelumbo > Nelumbo nucifera. The sequence goes on along the minus strand of NC_142656.1, from coordinate 12,974,168 downwards.
AAAGCTGTTCCATAAATGTGCATTTTGTCTGTACACTTCTCTATTAACATGAATTGTCTCAAGCGGAGCCACATTGTATTTGTATACGATCAATCGACAACCTAAGCTCGCTTATCATCATCTCAACTTGCTCAAAACCCAAATTTGCCAGTATCAGATAGGAATGGCAATGGGATGGGGCACTCTGTTTCCGCCCCTGGCCCATCACCAAAATCCTTTGCCCCATCTCTGCCCTGTCTTTGGTGGCGGGGCACTTACTCCTTTTCGGAGATGAAGAATCCTCGGATTTTTCCTGCTTTGAGCCAATACCTAAAAAATACATCATATTTGGGATATTTTAAAAATTAGATTATGGGAATTTGAGGTCTTTTAAACATTGTAATTGGATTATGGGATTTTAAACATTAGATTATGGGATCTAAATGTTTTAGGAATTTGAGAAAAAATTAAAAATATTTTAGAAATTAATATTAAACCTATGAATATTTAATAATTTACCTGTGAATTTGAGGCGAACTTAAGAAATTATATGCAAAATCCGTCTCCACTCCATTCCCAATTCAGGGAAAAATTATTTTTCCATCCCTATTTTAAGATTGGGAAAACCCGTTCAATTCGGGGCGAGGCCCCGGTTGTTCGAATCGGACTGAATTCTTCCCGGATCTAACATGACCGGATTTTATGCTTTCAATTTCAAATGGTCACGGTTGTCTTTTTCCGTGAAAAGGCCAAATTCTTGGGGTTCTTGTTCGCTGTTCCTGCCTTGAAGTACGTAGTCGTCTTTTGAATTCCCGTCATTATGGGGGAGAAGAGAGGGCAAATCCGTCATTCGGTAAGATAAAGTTAAAAGTCCATGAAGCGCCAGAAAGCCATGCAATCCAAACATCAATTTTTCTTAGTCTATGTCAAGTTATTGGTGACCGAACAAAGTAATAGCAATCTATTCTACACTAGGAAAACAAAAGAAACACTCACTTTTTCCCTTTCTTCCCTTTTTACCCTCTCAACTCTCAGTCACAGTCTAAAGCCTAACAAGCTACAGAAGACTAGCTAGAATTTGAGAGTGATCTCGCTTCCATTGCTCTGATCATCTCCATCGTCTCTCATGGAGCCCAACCCCTTTCTGTCTCCTCCATTCTCACCACTATCGCCTTTCCAGCTACTGTTCTCCGACTTCCCATCTTCAATGCTCTCCGACCCATCTCCAGCCGGTCTGCCATCAGATTCCGGCGAGCTATGGGTCTGAGATGAGGCCTTGTAGATGTGTTGTTGGGGGTGAAGACTGTGGTGCAACTGGTGGTGAGGTGGCGTGGGATAAAACTCTTGCGCCACCGCCGGCGCACAATAGTGTGTTGAAGGGTGGGAGGCTGGATGTGCACCGTAGATTGTTGATGCCGCAGCAGGATGAGCTGCTGCTGCTGCCGCTGCCGTTGCGTATTCTGGTGGGACCCAAATTCCACCTAAGACCACAAGCTGCGGTGCCGGGGTTCCAGCCACTTGGGGACTTGGGCTCGGTCTTCGAGTGTGGAGTCTGTATTTCTGAAAGAACGAATAACAGATCAGAATGTTAGTCTGCAGCGTATCTGCAGGTACCAAGTACGAACTATACACCACTCAGATAATTAACTTGACGCAGAGGGAATCTTCATGAGTTGCCTTCTGCATGCATGTTTCATCAATCATCATACGAGAGACCGATGAAAGAAAGATTACCTGCAAATGACTTTTAACTTCATCATTTGTTAAGCCATCAACCTTCATCAGCTCCCTGATTTGCTTTGGGGTGGCAACTGTTTTGGTAAAATCAACGAAAAAACAGTCAACCGTCATAATATCATCGAATTAATTATCAATTTTTTTTTTCAATTAAGAAGAAGAAGAAGAAGAGCAAATTAAATCTTCTGATATTAATGGAATGGATTCTCCGGCCGTTACCATGAGAGCCACCAAGTATTTGGAGGGCATTCACAAAGCGTCGATGCAAATCCGGCGACCAGCATCTCCTTGCTTTCCTATGGGTTTGGGTTGTCGCCGTCGGTTGTGCTTCGGCTGCATTTCCTCCTGCGTTTCCTTTCTCCGTTGTCGGTGTTCCTCCGCCACCAGCGGCCTTGCTGCAGGAATTGTCTCTCGTTGAACAAGACACTGACACCCCATTGTCCGACTCCGAGCGTTTCTTATCTTCCATCTCTTTGTTTGTTGAGGCAAGAGCCAACTCGGGAAGAACGCTTAAAGTAGGAGTTGCGCATGAGCTCTTTTCTTTTGAGAATGGAAGAAAAGCTCCTCCATTCCTTTGCTTATTATCCAATGCTAGCTTGGGACTCACACTGAAGCAATGATCGCCTTCTTTTGCCGATGCTACAGTGGCTTGTTCCTTGTTTATTCCATCACTTGATTGACTCCACAATTGCGCTGTTGTCATCCAACTTACCTTCTCTGAGATGCTTGCTGCTTTCTCTGATCCTTCGGAACCGGAATGTTTAAGGGGTATGAACTCCTCAAGGACTGGCCTCGGGCCCTGGTTTGTCCGGTAGGTCTGTAGCTGCTGCCTTAAAGCTTCCATGGCTGAAACGAAAAACTGATTAATTAGTTCTTACACGAATATATGCTTGATTTGAACTATTTTTACGCAACCGTCCGTCGTGTATTTATTAAGTTAGTCTCCAGGAATCTTGAACAGTACGTAGTCTTGTTGAGTTTTATTGTAACATCCTTAGCAAAAACAGTTACGATCCCTTACACCTTTACCTTGAGATGATTTTATATTCTGATTGCTTGGTTTATTTCTTTAACTATGTAATTTCGTAGATCATACTGCATTAGATAGTGATACAAGGCGTGAGATGATTACCGTTTGTGAGAAGTTGCATGCAGAGAGGTAGCTCACGCTTGAGCCCATCGATCTTGATCCGCTCTTCCTCAAGACGAGAAAGGATCTCTTCGAGATTCTGTGTCTGATCTCCAAAGGTCTTTAGTAGCAGAGAATAGCTGTTGGGCTTGTAATCAAGGCTTAGTTCTGCAGGAGAACCCATAATTTACGTCAAAATGCCTTGGTCTTCTCTTCAGAAAGCACACTTGTTAATGTGCATGTTCCAGCGATGGCGGGATAAAAGATGTTGTGGGCACAAGAAATCAGAGGAGGGGGAGGGTTCCTCTTTTTGAAGGATGAGTTCTAGTGGGAGGACAGAGAGAGAGAGAGAGAGAGAGAGAGAGAGATGGGGCTGGGAAAGAGAGAGGTTGTTGTTTGTGAGCACAAGGTGAATCGAAGGAGGATCGTCTTCTTTTTAGGGGTGAGTTCCAGGAGGAATAAAGCTGGGTCCAGAGAGGGGAAAGAAAAGCAGGTGATAAAGTAAGGGTATGGTAACTTCTTTGCAAAGAACAAAGGCAAAAGCTAATGGGTGTTCTGAGAAGGAATCTGGTCTGGAGTATGGACACAGAGAGGAGGTCATGTGCTTAGAGCTTGGTTGTAGAACCTTTGGGGTCTTCTTTGTACTAGTGCATGCAAATCACCATTTAAAAAGATGATTCTTCTTCTACTTCTTGTCGTCCTCTGCTTTCTTCACTTTTTGTTGTAATTTGCAATGACCCATCTCAAATTTTCAAATTTGAACCAATTACTAATATTAGTGGAATATCTTCCTTCTTAACATCTGGAGGAAAGAAAAAAAAAAGAAACCTCACTTTCAACTTGGCTAGCTGATAGCTATATATTTTGTCTACTTGGGTTTCAGTAATTTCAGTCTTTTGGGACTCTCCACAAATCTACACATGGCAGCTGGTAGATTGGAAGGTTGAGAGAGACAAATTAAGCTTGAAAGGGCACATCCCATGTTAATTATTTACACATATAATAATGAAAAAGATGGAAGAGGTAGAGAAACATATTCAAAATGTGATTTAGTATCCATCCACAATTCACCTTTCTTTTCAGGGTTTTAAAAGTGGAATGATGTGGTTCAATTAATTAACAGTGTAGAATATCTAATTGCACCTTAGGCTCAGTTTGGAAAGAGTGCAAATACAAATTTGTAGAATGCAAAAAGCTTTTATTTTGTATGTATTTACACTGTACATATTTGTATTTGTACTCCTTTCAAACTGAGCCTTTAGGCACAAAAAAGAATATTATATTTGCCTCTAAGTAAGGAATATCTCAGTTGGAATTCTACACCTCTAATCTAAGTAAGAAGACACGCCCACACTGCTTAAAGAAGAAAAACAAGTCCTCGAGAAGAATAAAAAAAGAGCCCAAGCACTGCGAATCTTCTTCTGCTACTAACTTTAGTGAAGTGGGTAGGAAGGTAAGAAGATTCTCTCTGCATTTACAGAACCTTTAAGTGGGAACGTAACTGTAACTTGGTCATGGTGGTGAAAACTGTAATGTTCTAAATTGGCTCTGGTTCTGATCTGGGTCGGATCAGGAAGAGGTCCAAGTGAGCAAACCGGATCCAGTATCCAATACAAATAGACAGACACAGATCATCTGGAGTTTCTGTTTATGGGGATCAAGGGTCAGATAGCAACCATAGCATACCATACCCGGGTTTCATTGGGACCCATTTACAGTCTCCAGCAGTAGAGATTAGATCTCCAAATGTCTTTTATTCTGCTGAAACGAAAAGATGGAACTAATTTGCATCGAATTCCCTATGCAATAATTAGGGTTTCCCTCTTTGTAAAGAAGTCAGTCTTCACATACAAGACTCCAAGCCACGCCTTTTGTGCAGATTCTCTTCTCTCTCTCTGTCTAAGTCTCAGAGAGGATCTCCTCGTGACACGTGTTGTGATATTCTCCATATCGTCCCTCTGAATATCCCTTTTGTCTGGCGTAACCTACCAAACGGAATATTCCCTTCATAGAATACACTGTCAAAAATCGAAACCGAGGCCACTACCCTTGCTAGCTTTCTTAAGCCATTGCTATTTACAGAATGTGAAATCAAATCCCTTAAGAGGAAAGCATTTCTACTAACTTGAGCCACCAGGAGCTTGAGTATTAAGCTGTACCCTTAGAGAGAGTCTTCCTCTTCCATTTTGGAGTTGTCTGTTAGGCCCAAATCATTATTTATTATTACTATACTGCCCTTTACTATTTTTAAAATAGTTGTGTGCTTGTGACTCTTGGGGGCCTATAAAGGTGGTTACCTATAGCTATAGTCTCATGTGATTTTGCTGGCCGTAACTGTAAGCAGCCCAACAAAGTCTAAAAGACTCAAAACCAAAATCCAAAAGCCCATTAATTGAAGAAAAAAGAAACCAAAAGCCCAGATGAACCCTTTATTTATTTCTGTAAAGCAGATCCCCCACAAAGTGTCGCACTAAGTTTTGTGAGAGACCCAAGAACCCAATAATAAGAGAGTAAACCAGGTACTCGTTTGGGAATTGGGAATGTGGGGTGACAAAGACATAGATTCTATGAAGCAGGGATTAAACATTAAACTAATATACTGAGATAACAGGTCTTGATTCTCTATATTCTTCCTTATCCATCCAAAGACCTCTATTAAATTCAATATCCTATTGGGGTTTGGGGATCAACATTTAATAGGTTTTGTAATTTCTACACGACTCGTGTAGCAGTGCTTGGGCTTATAATTTTTTGTACTACTACTACTACTAAATCTGTCCACTTCTCGAGAAAGTTAGGGTCGCAATAGCACTACACCAGCTCCCTTAGATCTCCAAGAGTCGTTTATGATTCCACGGAATCAGGATGGAATCAGAATTTAGTTCCAAACACAGTCTGATTGGACATGGAATTCAATTCAGGGGCTGAAAATGAAATACAAAAGGTCAGTCTGCTAGTTTCTTTCTGGACTTTTCTCTTGGGTGATTGTGTTGTATCGGGACTATTGATGAGATCATCATCAATAGCAATATTGGAAGGTAGGGTAATGGTGTTAAAGATTCCAATCCGACGACAGTGGAAAAAGTTCTCCATTGTGCATGCTGTGTAGAGTTAGACGACGCTATTAAGTAAGTAGCGTCGTCTAACTCAACATCCTTTGATAAATACATAGAAATGTCGGTTCTACCGAAAGGACCCTCCAGTAAATACGTTCAGGATTGGTTTTGTCATAAGGATTCCATACAGGGTATAGTACAAATCATCGCCGTAAAGCATATGGTCTCATGGGCCTCTAAAGTGATTATCCACGTGGCAAATCCAAAGCCAAGCATCAACTAGTTATCAGTATCAGATGGAGGCCAAAAGACACAGTACACTGTAAACCCCAGAAAGAAAAGTGGCCTAGAGGCATAACAGTGCTCTACAGTCTACACGGTCCCTGGAATCTTCCCCAGATGGATGAATGAAGTATTAAACAAAACAAAACAAAAAATAAGTAAATAAACTAATAGCTTACCTCTATAGTTAAATTATATTTGCTTGATTGAGAGATTCGTTTACCTTTGCTGAAAGTTAATGAAGGAGGATAAACTTATAGGCCGAAAAGATCAATTTGATAGTTTGTATAAAAAAATTCCTGATTCAATGAGGATAAACAACGACAAATTTATTCTATATAACTATTTATCTTGCCTTATGATAGAAGAAATATATATTGAATTCTACTTTATAGTTTGAGAAATGGTTAAATCCATGGCCAGACGGCCCAGAACTAGATTTATTTATTTTTGCTCAGGCCCATGGGCCACTACATTCCACGATCCCCATTCCCCAACCACAGTTGACAATTCCTTTTTAGCTTTCGACCATTGTCCATTGACTAGTATTAGACCATACAGCATCTCAATTCTCAAACATGTGAGTGGAAGAAGGAATGGAATCACTTCGGTCGGCCTCTAAGATAAGATATTTATTGAGAGTACCATTGAAGCAAGGAATTTTAAATTTGATATATGCAAATTTAGGTATATAATATTGTTGCCGTCTATAATCTGTTGTCTACAAAAAAAAAAAGTTACGACAAAAAGGGTATCAAGTTCAAGTTCCAAATGTGTCAATTCACTACATGACTGATCATCCATATCAACTGCACCAGATAATGAATGAAATGTCTTCAATATTAATGTTTCTTCCTTGAATACCAGATACTGTCATGTATGGATTGGTCTTTTGATTCTTGGGAGATTATTCAGTGGTTGAGTGGCCTAGTGATTGGCAAGTTGTAAGCATCTATCTATATCTCATCAATTTTGGCTGCTATGAGAATTGGGATCTACTCCTCACTCAGCGCGCCTCACAATAACCTCACAGGCACATTCCATCATGCATTGAAAACATCTCCTGTGATCCAGTCAGGTGTATGATGCCCCCCCCCCCACCCACCCTCACTAGTACAGTAGTACCGGACTGTTCTTCTATAGGGAAGCGGAGAAGTGGACGACACACTGACACTATATAATAACAAAATGCCATGTCATCTTGACCCCACCCCCCACGTGTACGGAGCTGACGTCGTGTTTTGTCATTGGCCCAGCCCTCTTTCAAGATCATGGGCCAAATCCTGGTAAAATGAACCATTAATCAGCTAATTCCATCTCTGGTCTTCAACTTTGTTGGCCCGTACATTGGACAATTCAGACAATCTCATGGATTCGGTATTTTAGCTTAGAGCATCTTCCAATGGTGAATGGACCTCTCTCTCTCTTTCTCTCTCTCTCTCTTTGCAGTGCTTACCAAATCCACCCTGGGCCTGACCCAGATACAATCATACAAGACATCCGTAGAGATTTCCTCTTTTGCATAAATTGGGCCCGAAGACAAAATGAAATCCAACCCTGAAGATGCTGCCCCATCTTCAGTAATCCATACAAACCATGCACCAATTCGCAAAACTTGACCACCAAACGTTTCTTGTCGTCTGGTTCTCAATGCCTTTATTCACAGAGGGCTGGCATGTAGTTGACAAATCTGATTTTCATTTACAGTTGATCATAGTTTCTGTTTTTAGCAGGAGTATACACCTAGTGGCCTTGCTGAGAGGTGAAAAATTGTCTTTGGCAGGGCCCCATTACACTAGTAGGTTTAGGCTAGTAGCTTACAATGAAGCCTACATGGCCTAGTCAGACCAGACCTGCTGGCTGCTAGTCTCAGACTCAGGCCAGCTATTATTCTATGAACAACTGGGTAGGCTAGAAATGATGGGCAGAATCAGATATTGGAAAGCTATGAATATTCAAGCTAGACCAGAGTTTGTGTAGCCCTATATATACAGACCGGTAGGACTCGCATGGTTTACTCAGAATGAAGGTACCGCCGAACCATCATCCCTATAGACTGGTCAAGTTAAGACAGATTTGATCTCAGAGCTACTTTGTTCTAGCACTTGGATAGCCATCAAAATTCTAAGCTGGGTTGTTTAACAGTAGCAAGACCTGATCAACTCAACCAATTACCAATTGTCTCAAAGGAGTATTGGTAGTCAGTGGGGCCCCAGGATGATGTGCATCCAAGACTGCACAAATTGTCTCCAGTTGATTGTTCCAAATTCCCAAACACTGATATAGTTGCTGCTGCAACCCCCTAATCTGCAAACCATATTGCCTAACTTAACCTCTTAGTGCCAAGACTAATTATTTTCTATGAAGGAGCTAAAATAACTAATTTATCTATCCATCTCTTCTTACTGTCTCACATCTCAAAATCAGAGCTCCAGGATTTTAATGACAGGGCAATGTAGATCATAGAAATATTAAAATCTAATATTCTGACCGGGTCTATCAAGATAAAATTTGCATTCAAAACGTCCTATGAATAATTAGTTAATTTGGTAGAGGAACTTGTTGAAGTCCTCGACTATCCTCAAGTGCTAATCCTTCCGGGTTTTGGGAGGAGTAGACTGGATATAGGCCTGCTTTTTCTTTTGCAACTAATAAAAAGCATTTGGGTATTTAGAGTAATTGATTTTAGTAACCGGGTATTTTAACTTACAACCCAATTAGTTAATATTATCTTTGAATTTCATGGAATGATGCAGGTCTTATCTCTGGTCCAGTTAGCCTCTCTAAAACATGCTCAAAATTAGTAGCTTGATGCGTAGTTGGCTATAGGCATACCCAGGAATAGCTTCATTATTAAGGGGTTTGTAATAGAACCTCAGGAGAATGGAGGGGAAAGTTTGATGTGTTTGCTGACAACAATATCTCATTACATGGAAGGTGATGTGGCGTAATCCGGATGCTCCCTGTTGGATACGATCTGGTTGCCAGCAACGACAAGAATTGGGGTTCCTGAAAGAGATGAGTCAGAGATCCCGTGGTGGCTCACCCGGCGGGGATACTCCGATGGCTAAGTTAGAACACAGTGGTAGTAGAGAGCTTGAAGATGATAACAGTGAGAGAGCTAGAGAGCAAAGATCACACACCAATGAAAATAGAACGTACCCTCGCCCTTGGGGGGGAGTCTTTATATACTGAAGTTCTCGTGGGTTAGGTGGAGCAGTTCCTGGATTCCTGCTGTGATGGGACCTGTTTTCGTGTTAGGTGGGGATAAAGCCACCAACTGGTAAGGTTGCCCATTTCCGCCTGACTCGGGGAGCGGGTGAGCTAATATAGCCGTTACAAGTCACAATCTCGTAAAATGCGGGGTACGGTGGTGAGCTTCTCGGGGTTGTCAGGCTGGCGCCTGAGCTAGGCCGCCAGCTCGTGCCAGGGCCAAGTCGCACCTGTGCCAGGCTACGCCTAGTGGGACACCATCAACTTAGCAAAGGCAAGTTGTTGCCAAAGTGGTCCCAACTGTCACCTAGTTGTTATGAGGTGCCGGGCTACATGAAGGTGGGCTTCCTGTAGTGAGCTACCTGTGACGAGCTGACTATTTGTCAAGAGGCTGCACTTAATTGGCATGAGGTGCCAAGTGTCATAATGTCATTGGAGAGCCAAATCCGCCATATGATAAGGTATTGTCAATCCATGGACATTGATGAAGTATTATGGCTCTAACCGTAATTACTGACCTTCAGTATCAGTAATAGAGCTTAACCGTGGTGAAATGAAAATTCTAACTAGAGAATTGGATCTTAATGTTTTGATAAGATCAGCATTTGGGAAGTTTCTTTTCTATTTGGGTCTGAAAGAATTTGTAAGTAGAGCCTACTATTTTAACCCCATTAGCTTTCCACTGATCACGGATACAGAGAGAGTCTATTCAAGTGATAAGGGATTCAAGAGACATGTCCCAAGTGATAAGCATGTTCTTGTTACCTGGGCTCTTTACAATTAATTTACATGGTTCATTGTTCAACACTTCTTGCTTCCTCAAATTATCGGCAATATTTTGTGGTAGATGCATGGTAATTAACCCTTGAGCAAGGCCTTCAACATTGGATTAATTCACAGTAATAAAGCTGCTTCTCCATGTTTATGATAACGTCAAAGATCCAGCTTCACAACAGTTACAGGAACCCAATAAGTTATGGCCGTGCTTCCTCTAGTAGTCTATACTCAGCAGAAATGGAACTTCAACAAGCTTAAGCAGAAGCTAAAATTGACAGTACTGTGTAAGCTTGCAGTCTCCTCTGAAACTAATACGTGCTGTGCCACGCCAGAGGTTGCGCTCGAACTGATTCGAAGCTCGACGCAGGAGGCAAATCGTTTTGTTATTTTGTCGAACAGTGCACGTGCAATCATTCATAACTTCAAAATTATTGCTTGTCTACTTATACACTCGCACTTATAGTTCGTTGACGTGTCAATTATGAAGACGTTGGGAGGGACGGATGAATGTGACAAATTGGATGGTTGAGATTAAATGAATTGCCTCCTCGTGGGTTCCACTGACTAAGCGTGGGGTCCCACCCTAGTTCCTAGATGTGGATGGTAGTTACAACTTACAAATCATACTTCCTGTTGTGTCCCAAACCGTTGGATGAAAATGATAATGCTGTGCATTTGCATAGAATATAAAGGTGGGAGTTCTCCATGATTCGAATCGAACGGTTGATCACTACCGCCTGTTGGCAAAGTGATTTATCGGGGTATCAAATGTGCCATGTGCAAATCCTAGAGGAGAGAGAAACCAGACGGTCTCGAATTCGACGGTTCGACCTCCCTCGCTCCAACACTCCAAGACAGCAGCTGACCTAATCCGATTGAGACCCATCACCGTCGCCGGAGCAATCGGCGGATCGACCACCGTCACTTTTTTTTAATGAACCGAGATTTTTCGTAAATAGTAAATGACCAACACAACCTTCATGAAATATCCAAACTGCCCTTCATATCTTGTGGTGCAACTTACATGGTGCATTTAGGGCATACCAAGATTTGTGTGTGAGGGGAATCACCACCACACATCTTTGACTGATGTCTGTATTTCATTGGATCAAGTCTACAGGCCACCAGATGACTTCTAAATTTGCTGTAGAGATCTCAAGGTATACGTGTTTTCCGCAAATTGAGATGTGCAGAATACTAACTTATCTTTAAATCTAAACAGATTAAGAAGCTATTTGTCATTAAAAACCTTTTTTTTTTTTTTACGAAAATAGACACTTGACCTTGACCAGCTGCACGACTCCACTCTCACCTAGTTGCCTTTGCATGAAAGTCAAGGGTGCAATCCTTCCGTGAACTTCAACTTCACTGTGTTCTAACTTCTGTCTGTCTGTCTCTCCAATCTCAAGATCTGAGTATCAGATGAGCTTCAGCGTCACACGGAAAAAAAGAAAGTGAGAACAAAGCCAATTCATGTTCCAGGTGAGCCCTTTCATATCTAAGTCTTCATAGATTTCCCACCTTAGACCGCTTTTGGCTATAGAATCTGTGTCTTGTAATTCATTTTTTGCTCTTCCGGGTTTTGTTTCATCGATTATTTGGAAGCGGTTAACATGAATTAGATGTTGTTCTGCGGGTAATTAAGTTCAAAATGCTGCTTTTCTTCTCTGGATTTTGAAGAATTTGAGCCAGTGAAATTGGGTCTTCAGAGTTCTGGTTATAGTTTTTGGGTGGTCGGCGATTTGGGGGAAAACCCAGTTGGGATTTCCAGCCATGAGGATCCCATCTTCGGATCTATATATCTGGATTTTGTTGGGGTTGCTGGTATTCTTTTCTTTTAGTTTCACCGATTCATATGTGACGCCGTTTGATGGCGCCGTGTCCGTAGGCGAACCTTCTGTAACCTATAAGTACGATCGGCTCGACGAAGTCAAGAGGGAATGTAAGTCTATTATATCTTCGGCTTCTGAACTGAAACCAGATGACAATAGAGTGTATACTATTAGAAATGAGCTCTCCTTTTTAAATGGGGATTGGGCGCAGCAGGAGGACGGCTCACCGATAATTCCATTTGATGACCGTGACATGCCCAAAAGCTCTGCAGATCTCATCTCTCCTTTAAAGTTAATTTCTTTCTGGGTCATGGACGTTAATCCAGTCCGAACATCGAAGTACACGATCGCTGTCAGTGGGTTGCTGTTTTTCGGCATTACCAGAAATGGGTCGTTTGCCTATAAGCCTTATCTTCAGGGATCCCCTGACTTTCAGATGTGGCCTGGACATTCTCAGCTTGCTGTCTCGTTTCAAGGGGTTTATACTGAATCCGAGGGGAAAGGAGGGGAACGTGTGATGTGCTTGTTGGGGACTTCGATGTTGCCTTCTCGTCAGCCTGATTCTACTGATCCATGGGAGTGGGCGAAGGCATCTGGCCCTTATGCTTACCAGCCAAGTTTTTTGCAGGATGATCAAATTTTGCTAGTCCTTCATTACCCAAAGACCCTTACCTTGAGTAGCCGGGCAATTTATGGAGAAATGAAAAGCCTAAACAAGAAATCAAGTATTAAGTACTTTGATACCATTCACATTTCTTCTCAGTTGGGCCCTTATGCGAATTATGAGTTTGGGTCAGAAGAACTCATCTCCAAGACGTGTAATCCATACCCATATCCTGATAACTTGATGGATGATGGGACTGATGTTTATAAAGGGTCTGATTTTTGTGGGATTCTTCAGAGATTTACATCTAGAGAGGCCTTCTCTGTTGTGCCAAATTGGAAGTGTAATAACGCTGATGAGTATTGCCGCAAGTTGGGCCCCTTCATGTCAGTAAAGGAGATTAATGCCACCGATGGTGGCTTTAAAAATGTTAGGCTTCTCATGCAGGATGTGAGGTGTGAAGCACAGGGCAATGGTAGCTCTGCAAGGGTGTCTGCTGTGTTCAGAGCTGTTCCTCCATTTGAGAATCAGTTTACTGCTGTGGAGAGGACAGGTCTTAGCAACATGACTCTTTCTGCTGAGGGAATCTGGAGTTCTTCCAGCGGGCAGCTATGCATGATTGGTTGCATTGGAGTTGTAGGCAAATCAGTGGATAGATGTGATTCACGAATTTGTGCATATGCTCCTCTAGTGTTTTCTGTCAAACAGCGAAATGCCATTCTTGGGAGTATATCAAGCATTAATAACAGAACTGGTTCATACTTCCCATTATCCTTTGAAAAGATAATGCAGCCTTCCGATCTGTGGGACCAGTTTAGCACCTCTCATTTGTCATACAAATACTCAAAAATCAAGTTAGCTGGTGCTTTCTTAGAGAGAAGTGAGCCCTTCAATCTCGGTTCTGTCATCAAGAAATCATTCCTCAAATTTCCTTCGCTACAAGATTCAGAGTCATTCCTAGTCAGTCTTTCCCTTCTATCTGAGGACCTCACCCTGCATGTCTCTGCTGTCCCAGATCCATTGTCCAACCTCCACCCTCTAAGAACTACTGTTCAAGTGGATATACTATCTCTTGGACCACTGTTTGGGCGTTACTGGCCATCACAAAATTATTCTACTGCAGGAACAGAAGATTTTCCATTCCATGCTAAGGCTGAATCCACTGAAAGACAGATGCTTCTGAATGTCTCAGCTCAGCTCATACTGGATGGTAAACTTTATAGTAATGCATCTTTGCTGTTCCTGGAGGGTCTATATGATCCACATTTTGGAAAGATGTACCTAATTGGTTGCAGAGATGTCCGTGCCTCATGGAAGATCTTATTTGAGAGCCATGACCTTGAAGCTGGGTTGGATTGCTCGATTGAAGTTAAAATAGAATACCCACCCACAACTGCCCTATGGTTAATAAATCCAACTGCAAAGATCTCTATTGCTAGCCAAAGGACTGAAGATGACCCCCTCTATTTTGGCCCAATCAACCTCCAGACTCTTCCAATTCTTTATCGAAAGCAACGGGAAGACATACTTTCTCGCAGAGGAGTTGAGGGGATTCTTCGAATTCTGACACTTTCATTGGCAATTGCTTGCATTCTAAGTCAGTTGATCTACATCAGAGATAAAGTAGATGCAGTTCCTTATATATCTCTTGTCATGCTAGGTGTGCAAGCTCTTGGCTATAGTATCCCACTGATCACAGGTGCTGAGGCTCTTTTCAAACGGATGGCCTCTGAAGAATATGAAAAGCCATCTTATGATCTTGATAAGAATCAATGGTTCCATGTGATTGATTACACGGTAAAGCTTCTTGTACTGGTTGCTTTTCTTCTAACTCTTAGGCTTGGCCAGAAGGTATGGAAATCCCGTATCAGACTACTCACACGCACCCCTCTAGAACCTCGTCGAGTTCCAAGTGATAAACGGGTCCTCTTCACTAGTTTAGTTATACACACAATTGGATTCATAATTGTTCTCACCGTTCATGCTTTCAATGCCAGCCAGAGGCCATTCCGGCAACAAAAATATATAGATCCAAGTGGAAATGCTCATACACTGTGGGAGTGGGAAACCAAACTAGAGGAGTATGTGGGTCTTGTTCAAGATTTTTTCCTGCTTCCTCAAATTATTGGCAACTTCTTGTGGCAGATCCACTGCAAACCTCTCAGGAAAGTTTACTATATCGGGGTCACCATAGTGAGACTTCTCCCTCATGTCTATGACTACATACGAACTCCGGTTTTCAATCCATATTTCTCCGAGGAGTATGAGTTTGTGAATCCTAGCTTGGATTTTTACTCCAAGTTTGGGGATATTGCAATACCAGTAACTGCAGTTCTGCTGGCAATAGTAGTCTACATTCAGCAAAGATGGAGTTATGAAAAGCTAAGCCAAACTCTGAACTCAGGGCAGTGTAAGCTTCTTCCCTTGGGATCAAGAGTGTATGAAAGGTTACCGTCCAAGTCTTTCGAGGCTGAGCTTGCTTTAGGGGTAAATGAATCTGTGGAACCTGAAAGGGATCAGAAGGATGAAGAATGATGGGGGATCGTCCGAATGTTAAATCCATGCAAAGTAAGTGATGTTATCTTGTAATCATGTTTTTCCTTTTTCTAATTAATAATTTCATACACTTCGTTTTTTCTACTACAGATGCTGACCTAGGAAAGGAGAGATATAAAAACCTTATCAGTTGTCAAGATATTCCTTGTTTTCCTCCTTGATTCTTCTCTTTGTTTGCCGCTCCTTCAGAAAACTGAACCTTGTAGTTTCCAAAAGTGGCTTCTTGTTTTTCTGCATCTCTACATTCAACCAGCATGAACTGGTATTGGTCCCGTGACACAAAATATATTGCGATTAGAAAGATTAGCTAACGCTATTTGCATGAAAACCAATGTAGAAATTGAACTACTTGATCGTTGACTGATTCGAATTTCAAAGTGATAATGGGATTTGCTCCTCACACCCCTTTTAACAGGAAATGGGATTTGCTCTTTACACCCCTTTTAACAGGACCAATTTTGTGAGGAGCAAATCCAAACTCATGTTACAGAGTTAAGTAGAACTGTGGTAGCGCTGCTGAGTTTTAAAATGGTTGCAGACTTGCAGACTTGCAGTTGTAGCGAGTTTCATTGAGAAGCCCGTAACTGTCCAACGTACAGAAGAACATGGCATAATAGATATTATGAAGTGATAAAATGGTCCGGATGTGCTGTAGATATTATTAAGTGACAAGAGTTTCAATGGTTCCAAACTCTTGATACACAATTTCTGCATATTGAGAGTATTGATACTTTTAACCTTGTTCCCAATCTACTAAACATTCATTACAAGATACATTATGAAGGAATGCAAATACAAGTATGTAGAGTGCAAATACATATTAAATAATACAAAATACAAGGTTTTGCACTCTACAAATTTGCATTTGTATTTTGTACTCTTCCAAACTGAGCCTAAAGGTCCATTTGGTTTGCAGTTCAATCTGGATTCAAATCAAAATCAAAATTCCTTGAAATTGGAATTGGAATGGTCCATCTTGTAGTCTATTTGGTTCAGACAGGAATTGGAATCGGAATAAGTTAGAATGAGATTTCATTCCCAAGTGAGGGGGAGGGAATGACCATTCCCTCAAATGTGGGAATGCCATTCGAAGAGGAATAGGAATGGGATTTCAATTTCACCCAATCAAACAGTTGGACATTTTGATTCCAATTCCTGACCCCTATTTATATGAACCAAATAGGTCCTAAATTATTACAAAAAAAAAGTCCTAAATTGTTGTTAGATCAATGAGTTTGATGGATCATTTATTAGAGTTGTAAATTGTAATGTGGGTGGTGTTGTGCTGGCACAACACAGATTGTAGGCAGCCCAAACGCAATTTATGTCGTGCAATGCCGAGCCTTGGGTCCCATTCCCAAGTCAGGCCCGGCACGAGTTTTTTCTTTTTTTTTTATCATTTTCCTATACTAAAAAATTAGAAGAAAAGAAAAACATATAAAAATAGAAAATTCGTATGAATAATAGATAATAAGTTGGAAATAATTGTGAAAATTTTATTTCATTTCAAATTTAATGTGTACAAAATGATAAAATTGAAAAAAAAATTACAATGGGATTGGATTATGGGAAAATATTAGAAATAATTCTCAAATAAAATTGAGAATAAAAAATTACAAAAATACAAAAAAAAAATATTGGATTCACCTTTTTTGCCCCCATGATCCAAAATACATAAATACCCCAAGAAAAAAATAGGCAATTGTTGATAGATTGCCGACATAGGTACATGCTGATGCCTTTATACATAGATACAATACACCTTATATCAGGCACATCAAATCGTTATGTAAGTATTTTAACTCTATGTCCTTTGACATGTTAGTTAGCCAACACAACACATAAGATGGCTCGATTTATGAAAACTTATGAGAAATAGTTGTAATTGGTATTTTTTTTATTATGCAGGTCTATGCATAAAAACACATAGGTAATATAAAGTTTATAATCAAGAGAGAATTTGTTAATGATCAAAAAGGAGTTTATAATAAAAAATGTGAACAGTAAAACTGAAGGAAGAAGAATATTGGGTGTGACAACCGTTGTTAATTCTAGATAACCTATATATATATATATATATATATATATATATATATAGCTTTTGTTTGAATTGTCTCTTTAACCTTCTTAGATTACAATTCTTTTTTTCTTCTTAATTTCCTTTGTCACCCATTCTTGGATTAGAATTATTCTTCTCTTTGGAATTATTTCTAACCGGACTCTCAACAACATAATTATCCTTTTTCGTGGGAGTGGCTACCTAATTAGAATTGTTTTCTTGTTTTGCATCAGGAACACCCTGAGCTCTACATTGACCAACTCTACTAAAAAGGAATGCTATGTTGTCATTGATTCTAATCTCCTGACCATCCTAGCACCATTGATTCGCTACAAGCCATTGAAAATTTGGCCTATCATCATCGCATTCTACTGACGCCTCCTTCAAAAGTGTTTTTGTTTTTTCATTGGAGCCTTTCTCGAGCTCTATAGAAGCATTTGGTTGGGTACTGTTACCTTCTAGTACTTGTACCTATTATTATTGTTAATGTGTAGTCCTACCACCATCTCAATTCTCAAGATTGTCAACAACAACCACTATGGGATCCATAGAATCCCAATGCAAACCCTTCAAAGAAATTCTACCAATATCAATGGCTTGCGGCGATTGAGATGCAATATGAATAACAACATCAATAATCCCCAAATCTCTACACTCAACACTCGGGTGGTTCTTCTCAACTTGTGAGGACTGAATCCTTTTGTTTTAAACATGGGCACATTGAAGCAAATTGCAAGGTGAAGGTGAAAGAGAACAGAGAACTTGTTCAAGCTAGCTAGAGAAGAAGAATGTGAGTAAGCTTACACCTGTCGAGGATCGCATGCAACTTTCTATTGAGATGGGATTCAGCCCTCACAAAACGGTGCTCACACCGTACTATGTGAGGACTGTATCTGAGTTCCTTTCTACCAAAAACTTCCTTTCCCATATCGATCCACACCCTCGATAGATTTTCCTTCGTTAAATTAATTGAGCTTTACACAAACCCTAGTTGCAGTGGTTCGCACAAGCCTTGAGGTAGTAACGTCAATGTTCTAAACTTTTCCTACTAATATAACTGCACTATAGATTTCAGAAATATCTCATTATAACGATTAACAAGCAACACAGGGAAGGTAATTCATACCGGAATTACTGAAGGTTCCTAACCAATCTCCCTGCTCTGTTTTAGAAAGTAGAGCATTGGCTTACCAAAAGCTCTCAAGTTGTGCCTAGAACTTCAATTTGGAGGGAGATGCGTTATAAGTGATTAATTCCCTGTTGGAGAAGTTTTCTCCTACTCCTACTCGATCGATGCATTCATTCAGTCATGGCGCGCGGATTGCAGGGTTATACTTCATCAAATCTCCCATGGCTCAGTTGGATTTGTTTGTCGCTCTAAAAATCAAGTAGCTCACACCCTGGTTAGACTTAGACATGCTCTCCTTTCAACTTAGTCTGTAGTCCCTCAGTTTATTATCCCGGCACTGTCAAATCTCAAATGAATTATAATGCATGGGAACCATTTGATCAATGAAATTTTGTCTATGTGCTAAAAATAGATAATACCAGAAAAAAAAAAAAAACTTAAAAAGCTTTTTTATTAAGGTATTTATTAAGTTTTCACAGGGTTGTGATTGGTCAAAACTCTTTCGTTACCATGTCCTGCTGGCAGATTTAAACACGTGATGAATTATCATTGTAGACTGGAATGATAAATAAAAAGGAACGTGGTCTATATTCTAGAATCATGTTTGAAAGGCTGGAGCGTGGAATCCTGACCGCATTGCTTGCGACATTAGAATCTAGAGGCCGACCATTTGACCGTTTGTTAATACTTGATTCATCACACACCCCGTGTATCGGTGTATGCTGCTGCATTGAATTCAATTTTCTTTTCATTAAAAAGAGGTAATCACTAATCAGAGCTGTCAACGGAAGCTAGCTGGTGTCTGCTTCCAACAAAAAAAAAAAAAGTTCCAACATGATAGTCTGTCCAGTCTCTATCAACAGACTTTAGTTAAAGTTGAATATCTCATTTGGGAGCGGTTAATCCTGAATTTGGATGTTAACTGAGCTTCAGATAAGCGTTATAATGTGCATTTGTGTTGGAATAGGAATGTTAATGGTCCGGATTAGGTGGTAAATCACACAGTTGGGTCAGTGTTAATTGGGTATTATTTGATGAAAACCCATTTGATTGGTTATTATTTTTATGATTCCGATTGTAAATTTTTCTAGTAACATGTCTTTTTGGCATTATAGTCGAACCTTAATTTTTATATTGTCAATTGAGTATAAGTGTAGTACAATATATGAAGTAGGGCGGAGCAGGTTATATATCCCCTCTCCCTTCGATTGTGTTGGCCTGTTGGGTCGATTTGAGTTAGGTTGCAGGAAGCTTCCAAATAACCAAACTTCTCTCATTATTGTCATCAAGGAGGTTGCTGCTATTGGAGTCATGACCCAATTACCAGCGGGTGGGTTGCCATCAAGAACTGTATATAATTATTTGAATTCAGATCAGCTGACCACAAATACAATATTGCTGACTACATTCACCTAGATGCATATCTAGAATATTGGCAATAGGAAATATAAGACATGTGCTTAACGTGCAGCTTGATGAACAGAATTTGGATCTCAAGCCAATAAAACACGTTCCAACATCATATCACACCACACATATCACTATGCAACTGGGAGCCACCATAAAAGTGGGACTCGTAATGCTGTCACATGATGTTGGGAGGGTTAGGGCTGTTCTTGGGTCGGTTTGGTTTGATTGTACACAATTTTGTCAATCGAATTAAATATCTTGGGTTGACTGTTGTTACATCAACTGAAAACGATTGAAATAGAACAAGAACCAAACTATAATATGATGTCTCGATTTATCAGTTTAATTGGTTTATACAAGGATTAAAGTATCGGTATCGGGTATCGTATCGGACCACCTAGATACAGGTACACTTTGGAAATGCATGGATACGGATGAAAAAATATGGAGATGCTTGGATACATTAGGAAATGCATCTAAATTCCATAAATATATTAATAACATTACATTTAAGGTTAAAATAGTCAAAATTAATGTATAAATGCATAGGAAATGTATATTTTAATGGCATTTGTGAATAAATATATTACAATTAATATAGCGGATGCATAGAAATCATACAATTTTTATTGATAATGTATCAATCTAGAGTCCTAAAACATATTATATAAATTTTCACAAATTAATACATGTACAAAGCTGTTATTTATTTTCAATTGAAGTTCATGTCACAAAACACATGCAATTATTATATGTAATTATTATATCAATTGCTTTTTATTTTTATATTTTTACATTTTAACATTAACTAAATAATCAACTAAAAATTAATTCTCAAATGTTTGGTAAACAATATTTTTATTTTTGTAACAATAAAAATGTTATCATAAAATGTAACTAAAATATCAATTAATAATTTATAAAAATATATAATCTTAAATTAAACTCTCTCAAAGATACTAAAATTTCTAAGATACATATTGTATGCAAATTCATAATTTTTAATTATTAAACTTATTATATTACTATTTTTATAATTTTATGAAATAAAATGTCATTTTTGTAAATAATAAATATATTTTTATTTAATGCAAATTAAAATATTAATTAATAATTTATAAAAATTTTAAAATATATTTTGCATTCAAATTTATAAATTTTAAGTACTAAAATTATTATTCTATTATGAATATTTTTATTTGTATAATTTTTTGAGATTAAAAGCCTCTTTTTGATATGAATGCGGATTTGAAAAATTATTTACTCCATTAGTTTACAAAATATTAAATTTAAATAATATTATTTAATCTTTATTTAGAATTATTAAATATAAATTATTTGTTAGGATTACAAGTAAGAATTAATTAAAAAGAATATTTTATTTCACTTTATAACCAAAGGTAACGGTTGTCTTAGTGGGATATGGACGTGTTCAACTCTGATGCATTCACATGCATTCCCTTTAACTTTTAAGGCGAAGTTTTTTTTTGGGATAATTCGAAGACCCTTCTTATAATCTTACCTTACCACATTAAGGCAGAGTCGTGAACGTAAAGGCCTCCGTGTTTCTCTCTCTCACGAGTCACGAGTCACGAGTCGAGTCTGAGTCTGAGTCAGAGTCAGAGTCTCTCCCATCTAGAAGCAGCGAAAGTGAAGGTGTTGTTCCCTTTAACTGGTCAATATTTTCTCAAATCTTTCTCCGCCACCGAAAAATCCGTAAATATAAAACACAAATCGCAACTTCCACGCATCCATCTAGAAGCCTTTCCCTTTGTTAGTTTGGAGTTTGGACAATTAATGCATGATCTATGTAGAAGTTTTTTTCTTCATTTTTCTTTTTCTTTTTTCCTTTGTTGACAAAGTAAAACAACATTGTCTCAATGGTTTCAATTAATGACAAATTTGAAAATGCAGCATTTAAAGCTGAAGCCACTTCTTGGATGGTTGATATATGCTTGTAGATGATGGTAAAAAGGTAAATTACAGGCCGCCACCTGTATTTAGAGAATAGTGATACTTCGCCCCCAAATTCTATTTTGTAACTAAGACCCTTCTGAACTTCTAGACTCGAGTGTTTTGCACTTAATCCGGGGTTAATGATGAAGGTAAAATTATTAAATTGTCTATTTAGGATATCTTTGTTTTGTTTAAAGGGGTAAATATATACATATTTACACTGTTGATTAGGAGGCTTTCGATTTAGTGAATGATGTAAAAGGGAACCGTTGATTTTTTTAGATTTACACTGTTATTATTTAGTAGTCATCATAGGCTGTTGAGTGTCGGTTCCATTTGATGAGTCTTTTCGCATGGGCTGTTGGTTGTGTAAAAGCTTAGGATGGTCTGTATTTTTTATTTTTTCCCGTTTGGTTGGAAAAAGATTTAGTCATCAAAAGATGATATCTTTAAAAAGCGCATAAAACCCGTTTTAAGCTATTTTCAGTAAACTCCAAATGGAGTTTTTCAATTTTTTTTCATCATGTCTTCAGGCTGTTAGATCTAAATGTAAAAAGCTCATGTTGTCTTTTGATTGTCAGGTCTGGCGAAAGATCTTTTAAGAAAGATTTTCCAAATGGCACTAAAATTTTACATCCGATTTTATAAGTGGTCTGTCTGCCTATATTGGAATTTTACATTCATTTGTGAGGTAAAACATCACAACCAAATGCTACGAGAATGTAAAGTTTACCCCAATTCTGTATTTACACCAAAAATAAGGGTGGTCGTAAGATTTAATGTACAAAAATAATGAAAATGGACATACTAAACCACAATATCTCATTTGGACTGTTTTTCAATGCATTCAAATCCTCATTATCAAGCTATGTTTTTTTTGTAAAAGATAATCAATTAAAAGAAACCAATAAAAACACCAAGGATGCATAACGATCCCCTTTTTACAATCTATTAAAAGAAAATCTATTTCCACCACCATGAATCATTTACCACCAGAATATTGGTGATAGGGGCAGAATGCTGGATTACAGAAAATATGGGAGGTTTTTTGTCACAAAATAAAGTTGTGAGGGCTTAGCATCACTAGTTCTAAGTACATGGTGGCCACGTGTAGTTTACCCAAAACAGGAAACCCAACGAAAGGTGGCGGGAGTAATACAGAAATTTCCCTAAGTCAAGGACGATGGCGTTGGTTTTTTGATTTTATGAAGATCAACTGTATTCTCATACATGGTTGAAATTTGAAAAATCATATAAAAGATTCTACAAGACTGCAACCAGTTACGTTTGAATTGGGTTTCGTAACTCAACAGTTAAAAAGCCGTCCAACTCCTTACTAAAGCTATATATATACGCTTCATTCTTGTCATTCCTTAGCTCACCTCGCTCCCAAGACAACTTGTTTACACCTAACAACAGAGAGCGAAGAGAAGAGAAGAGTTTCCGTCTTTGGTTGTTTCATGCAGTTCCACAAATCAATTTTACATGCTTGAATATTGAAAAAAAAAAATTCTGGGTTTCCTGTCGGAACTCACAGGGGATTTGTGCGTGCTGCATTTTCGAGTGATTCGATGGATAGTGTTGATCTCTACAAAGTAAGTAGTTTGCGTAGAAACAATTCCGTTTGGAGGAGCAACGGAGTTGAAGTTTTCTCCAGATCTTCTCGAGAAGATGATGATGAAGAAGCGCTAAAATGGGCTGCTCTTGAGAAACTGCCCACCTATGATCGTATTCGGAAAGGTATCCTTACTGGGGTGGGAAGCCAGCCGACTGAGGTTGACATTGGAAGCCTTGGGTACCAAGAGAAGAAGAACTTAATAGAGAGATTGGTCAGAGTTGCAGAGGAGGATAATGAAAAGTTCTTGCTGAAGCTCAAGAATCGCATTGAAAGGTGGGAACTCCTTTACCTTTCCTGAAAGTAGAAAACAAAAAAAAAAAAAAAACATTTATATTCTTCTAAATTTATATGGTTTACCAGTTTCTTTCCGGACCTTTCCT
This sequence comes from Nelumbo nucifera, assembly GCF_055504915.1. Classification (NCBI taxonomy): domain Eukaryota; kingdom Viridiplantae; phylum Streptophyta; class Magnoliopsida; order Proteales; family Nelumbonaceae; genus Nelumbo; species Nelumbo nucifera. Next base: position 12,950,451 of record NC_142656.1, on the reverse strand, counting down.
TCTCTTAACATCTCTGCTTATTGCTTTTACACAGAGTTGGAATTGATCTTCCCACTATTGAAGTCCGCTTTGAGCATCTTAACATTAATGCAGATGCTTATGTAGGAAGCAGAGCTCTGCCTACAATATTCAACTTCACTGCAAATATCTTTGAGGTAATATACCTGCAAATATTTATACATTAGGTAGAACTTCGTGTCTTTAATCCTCTTCTACTTTGCATCTCTCCTCCTCACTTTCTTATTCATCTTTACATTTCGAAGGGATTCTTGAACTTTCTCCACATTCTTCCAAGTAGAAAGAAACCGCTGTGTATCCTTCATGATGTTAGTGGAATTATCAAGCCTTCCAGGTGTGAAGATTATGCTTATATTTTGAATTGGAATCTGGTCGGTTTTGTTGTTTTCCAATTTTAATGCGAAATCCCAATTCATTTCTTATTTTATTTCTATGATATGCAGAATGACTTTGTTATTAGGACCCCCAAGCTCAGGGAAGACAACTCTGTTGTTGGCTTTGGCGGGGAAGCTTGATCCAGATCTAAAGGTAAAGGATTTTCGGTTTACTTCTGATTCCTTCAACTTTCTATTAGTTAGCATGAATGCTCTTGGAAAGTTATTTGACTATTCATATTCTTATTTGAATATATTTATTTCCAAATCGCCAGGTTTCCGGGAGAGTAACTTACAATGGTCATGGAATGGATGAATTTGTCCCTCAGAGGACATCAGCCTATATCAGTCAACATGATCTCCATATTGGAGAAATGACGGTTAGAGAAACTTTGGCTTTCTCTGCTAGATGTCAGGGTGTTGGAGCCAGATATGGTAAGTTGTTGATCCTTTCTTATTAATAATATATTTACTCAATTCATTTGGAGTACTGAAGAGTTAATCACTTGATATGCCTTTGCACAATCTGCAGATATGTTGACAGAGTTATCAAGAAGAGAAAAGGCCGCAAATATTAAACCTGATCCTGATATAGATATCTACATGAAGGCAAGAAAATCAAACTCTTATATTGCAACGTGAACCTCTACTTCTATGAGATATGCATGATTTTACAAATTTCTTTTCCAATATTTTGTCCCAGGAGACAAAATTTTGGTTTTTTGGTGCTGAAAAGAACTTTAGGTCCAGTGGGTTGGCCTCACTTAAAGTTTCTTCAGCTCATTCCATTTCTAGTTTTCCTTTTTATTGCCAAATGTTTTTCTTATAAGAAGAGAATCCTATTTCCGAGGTTTGGTTCCCTGGAGTTTGAATTCCTTTTGTATACCTGCAGGCAGCAACACTGGAGGGGCAGGAGGCCAGTGTAGTTACAGATTATATTCTAAAGGTATCACCAAATCTACACACAGTCTGTAACTATGGATTACATTTGGGAAGCACTGGAGGATTCCTAACAAGTTTTTCTTGTGCTCCACTAAAAACTAACAGATTCTGGGACTAGATGTATGTGCTGATACCATGGTCGGTGATGAAATGTTGAGGGGTATCTCTGGAGGGCAAAGGAAGCGTGTGACAACTGGTAGATCAACTTATTCTACAACCACTAAATGGATCTTTTTCCTATTCTATTCTAGCTTTTTTTCCTTGGATTTACCCTTTTATGTTACATGTTACAATTGGTAGATGAACTTGGGAGCAACTAATGGATTACTTTTCTTTTTCCAACTTCTATTGTCTTGACCATTTTGAAACTATTGTTATAGGGGAGATGCTGGTTGGACCAGCAAGGGCACTTTTCATGGATGAGATATCTACTGGTTTGGACAGTTCAACAACTTATCAGATTGTCAGTTCACTAAGGCAGTCCATACACATCCTGAATGGGACTGCTGTCATCTCCCTCCTCCAGCCAGCACCAGAGACATATAATCTTTTCGATGACATCATTCTCCTTTCAGATGGACAGGTTGTTTATCAGGGCCCCCGTGAACATGTGCTTGATTTCTTTGAATCTATGGGCTTCAAATGTCCAGAAAGAAAAGGAGTTGCTGACTTCTTACAAGAAGTGAGTGTGGCCCAAAAGTTTAGACCTTTTTTCCATCTGTTTTGGTATCCACTTGCTCTTTGTGAATATTGACTTCTTTCTGCATATGATAGGTGACATCAAAGAAAGATCAGAAACAGTACTGGGCTCGTAAACATGAACCATATAGATTTGTCACTGTTAAGGAATTTGCCGAGGCATTCCAGTCATTTCATGTTGGCCAAAAACTTGGTGATGAGCTTTCAACTCCATTTGACAAGACAAAGAGTCACCCAGCTGCTTTGACAACTAAAAAGTATGGCGTTAGCAAAAAGGAGTTGTTTAAAGCTTCCATGTCAAGAGAGATCTTGCTGATGAAGAGAAACTCATTTGTTTACATCTTCAAGATGACACAAGTAAGTTAGATTTACTGAAGCATTGATCTTGAACCCCAAACAATGATACTAATTCCTACTTTCCTCCCTGCTTCCAGCTTGCAATTATGGCTTTTATCACAATGACTCTCTTCCTACGTACCAAGATGCATCGAGATGATTCTACTGATGGTGGGATTTATTTGGGTGCTTTGTTTTTTGCTCTTATCACGCTTATGTTCAATGGATTATCAGAGATTTCAATGACAATTGCAAAGCTTCCGGTCTTTTACAAGCAAAGAGACCTCCTTTTCTTTCCTGCCTGGGCATATTCACTCCCCACATGGATCCTCAAAATACCAATTACATTTATAGAAGCTGGCATTTGGGTATTCATTACTTATTATGTCATTGGATTTGATCCAAATGTTGAAAGGTAGAGATTTAGTGACCTAGATCATGCTTTGCCCACCACTTTCTTTCCTGTTCAGAATATCATTACATGTTTTGCTAACTCGGGAAATTTTCTTTTGGCAGGTTCTTTAGACAGTACTTTCTACTCCTACTTATCAATCAGATGGCTTCTGCACTATTCCGTTTCATTGGGGCAACAGGAAGGAATATGATTGTTGCAAATACATTTGGGGCATTTGCAGTGCTCACATTTGTAGTTTTGGGTGGTTTTATCTTGTCACGAAGTATGTACATAAAAATTAAATTCAGAGCATGTTTTTTTCTGCATTTGGAAGGTTTCATGTATTCAATTCAACTTTGTAGTATTAATATCCTTGTACTTGTTGAAAACTCAACTTTGTGAATTTCACAGATGATGTAAAGAATTGGTGGATATGGGGTTACTGGATTTCACCATTGATGTATGGGCAGAATGCGATATCAGTAAATGAGTTCCTTGGGAAGAATTGGAGACATGTAAGTTTTTTGATTTAGGACAAAAGGGAAGTTTTCCACTTGAAATTGGATAAAGTGAATATGTTTTGATGTTGCAGGTTCTTCCTAATTCAACAGAACCACTTGGAGTGACTGTTATTAAATCCCGTGGGTTCTTCCCAGAAGCACATTGGTACTGGATTGGAGTTGGGGCAACAATTGGATATATGTTCCTGTTCAATATCCTTTACACTGTGGCTCTACACTATCTCGATCGTGAGTACTATCTTCTCATTTTCCATATTTCAAGAAGTGTAATGTCCAGCTCTAAAACTTGGATGATGTCCTTGCAGCATTTGGGAAGCCTCAAGCAATTCTACCAGAAGGAGAAGCAAGAACTGGAGAAGATAATGAATTATCCTCCCTAGAAATGACCTCCTCTGGTCATACCACATCTGGAGGTGATTAATCTCTCCTCATTTGAAGCATTTAAAAATTGATGTCTTCTGGATAATAAATAAATTGCGTTGATTACTATTGCAGAACAAAAAGATGGAATTATAGGAGTTGCATCTGAGTCTTCATCTGCAAGGATTGATGAAGTTAGTCAGAATAGAAAGCGGGGCATGGTTCTTCCATTTCAACCACTTTCCATCACTTTTGATGAAATTAGATACTTTGTGGACATGCCACAGGTAAGTTCAAGTTTAACAAAAAGTTGTAAATAAATTTGTGACCTAGAGGTTTTTAATCATCCCACTAACCACAACTAAGAATCTATTCCTGATTCTAAACCTGTAGGAAATGAAAGATCAAGGTGTTACTGAAGACCGCTTAGAACTTTTGAAGGGTGTTAGTGGCTCTTTCAGGCCAGGAGTCCTAACAGCATTAATGGGGGTTAGTGGTGCTGGTAAGACAACCTTGATGGATGTATTGGCTGGAAGGAAAACTGGTGGATATATAGAGGGAAGCATCACCATATCTGGCTACCCTAAGAAGCAGGAAACATTTGCCAGGATATCAGGATATTGTGAGCAGAATGATATCCACTCTCCCCATGTTACAGTCTATGAGTCCATTCTATATTCAGCTTGGCTCAGGTTACCATCTGATGTTGAGCCTTCAACAAGAAAGGTTGGTTTTTTTAACTCTTAATCTGTTGTTTGCGCTATTTTAATCAGTTTTAATTTTAATAGATTGGCATCATGTGAGCAGATGTTCATTGAGGAGGTCATGGAACTTGTGGAATTAAACTCACTGAGGGGAGCATTAGTTGGGTTGCCTGGGGTGAATGGTCTTTCAACTGAGCAGCGTAAGAGATTGACCATTGCAGTCGAGCTTGTTGCAAACCCCTCTATAATCTTCATGGATGAGCCCACATCTGGGCTTGATGCCAGGGCTGCTGCAATTGTAATGAGAACAGTGAGGAACACTGTGGACACAGGAAGAACAGTAGTATGCACCATTCACCAACCAAGTATTGATATATTTGAAGCTTTCGATGAGGTATGAATGTTATAGATTAACGAACTAGCAACCTATTGCATGTTATTCTTTTATTTGAGAAACTAAAATTATTAATGTGGGGTTACAGTTATTTCTAATGAAGCGAGGAGGAGAAGAAATATATGTTGGTCCATTAGGGCATAATTCCTGCCATCTGATCAAGTACTTTGAGGTGAGAACTTATAATTAATAATCAACTATCAAATGGTAATGTTCCGTGTTAGGACTACCGATTCATATGGCAAAATCATTGATAATATGTTTCTGTATTTCATCAAGGAAATTGAAGGAGTAAGCAAGATAAAATATGGTTATAATCCTGCTACATGGATGTTGGAGGTAACTACAGTGGCACAAGAAGAAACTTTAGGGGTTAGCTTTGCCGATGTGTACAAGAATTCTGAACTTTATAGGTATGTTAACCTAAACATTCTAGTTTCCTCTTGAAACTTTGTTGACTCTAATGTTATGGCTATTTATTGATATTTGGTGTGTGTTTCAGGAGGAATAAATCTTTAATTCAAGAATTGAGCACTCCTCCTCCAGGCTCAAAAGACCTTTACTTCCCTACAAAGTATTCACAATCTTTCTTCACTCAATGTATGGCTTGTCTATGGAAACAACACTGGTCATACTGGCGCAACCCACCATATATCGCAGTGAGATTTATCTTCACAACATTTATAGCCTTGCTGTTTGGTACAATATTCTGGGATCTCGGCTCCAAGAGGTAATTTATGTTAGAAGCTATAGAGCTCTATAGAGTTTATTTCTCTACTTTGTTTGTCCATCCATTTAAGCTTGATCTGGACATTGGAAATTGTAGGTCAAGGCAACAGGATCTATTTAATGCAATGGGATCTATGTATGCTGCCGTTCTTTTCCTTGGGATACAAAATGCCTCCTCTGTTCAGCCAGTCGTTGCAGTAGAACGAACAGTCTTTTATAGAGAGAGAGCAGCTGGAATGTATTCTGCCTTACCTTATGCCTTTGGACAGGTACTTGATATACCCTTCATTAAGAAGATCAACAAAGCACGTGTCCAAATTTTCTTCTAAGAGAAAATTAATCAAATCATCTTTGCATCCTCACCAGATTTCTTTCCTTTTCTCGTAGGTGATGATTGAAATTCCACATATCTTTGTACAAGCAGTGGTATATGGGGTCATAGTCTATGCCATGATTGGATTTGAATGGACTGCTGCCAAATTCTTTTGGTATCTCTTCTTTATGTACTTTACCTTGCTATACTTCACATTCTATGGGATGATGGCAGTGGCTGTAACTCCAAACCACAATGTTGCTGCCATAGTTTCTTCTGCATTCTATGGAATATGGAACCTTTTCTCAGGATTTATAGTCCCGCGAACAGTGAGTTTCAGTCATCTTTATTTGTTTTTCCAGTGTGAGATTTTTTGAAAAGTTAGAGTCATTAATGCCTTTTTTGGTTGTTTGCAGAGGATGCCTGTGTGGTGGAGATGGTACTATTGGATTTGCCCTGTCGCCTGGACATTGTATGGATTGGTTGCTTCTCAGTTTGGAGATATACAAGACAAGATTGAAACGGATCAAACAGTGGAGGAGTTCCTTAGAAGTTACTTTGGGTTTAGACATGACTTTTTAGGTGTGGTTTCAGCAGTGATAATTGGCTTTACTGTGCTCTTTGCGTTCATCTTTGCCTTCTCGATTAGAGCATTCAACTTCCAAAGGAGATGAAAGCGATATTATATGCAGTATTTTTTTTTCTAGTGTAGATCAAGGGGCTAAAGTATTTGTGTATTTTTATTTTTTATTTTTTTCAATTCATTTGTTTGTCAAATATTAAGATGCATTAAAGATTATTAATACGTTGTATTTTTTGTTACATGGACTCCTTGGCATTGCAAAGTGCCAGGTTTCCATCAACAATTCGAATAAAGTTTGATTAACAGAAATAATGTATCATGAGTCATATTTGATATTATATTGTTTAAGATAATGAATGGTTAGGAGATTCAAGCAACTTTTATATAATTATGCATTTATTACAATGATCTTAAATAAACCTCAGGCTGATAAGCTCAAGAACCAGGATTTGAGCCTAAGAGCAGCCACTTCATTCAAAATTTTCCAAGATTAGGTCCAGATCCACTCTGCCCTACTTCTTCAGCCTGTGGTGGAAACCATTAACAACGATACCATGTGGAAGCTCACGTCCCTACCTTCCACTGGACTAGGAGAGAGAGAGAGAGAGTCTTTCTCTTAATGGGTCTAACAATATAATTGTGTGTGTGTGTGTGAGAGAGAGAGAGAGAGAGAAAGAGGGAGGGAGAGAATATTTCTTTCTCTTATGAGTGACTCTTGATTAATAAGCATCTTCCTCAACTACTGTTAAATCTACATACATCCTAGTCCTCAGCTGGTCATCTTCCTACCTGCCTTTGCCTTAGCCCCCTTTGGTTGCCATAACATGTAGGGGTAAATTTTGCCAAGAAGATCGCAATTGTGTGCATCCTTTTCCCCTTTAAAGCAACTGTCTTGAATAGAGCTGAATTCATAATACTTGGATCAAGTAGACCATAGGTCGTGTAAAATTCATATACTAATTGAGAGGTGTTCTAGGCAGGTGTTCAGAAAATGAAACCCATTTGGGAATTGGGATTTGTTGAAGGCAATATAGAATTGTCCCATTTCCCAGAAAAACGAAAGAACAGAAAACTTGGTATGTTTTTGAACCTCGAAGTCAGAAGTAGTTTTTGGATACATGAAACTGTTTTTAATAGTGCTCATGTGGACTGCAAACCACTTCGGAAATGAGACCATAGGGTTTTCACCAACATTTAAAGCATCAAGGATTACTGTTAATTAATTAAACCCATGCAATGCATGGGGTTGAATCTTCAAGGTTCTTCTTGATTCAACCCATAAGAGATTTATTGGGGAGGAGATATATTACTAACATTGACACTAGAGATCTTCTTATATTTTTTAATAAATAACCTCGTATAATAAATGAGGGCTTAGGTGCCGTTCCATGTGAGCATTTGGGCATATCAATGTAGGAATAGCCCCATTGATCTAGACCATTTGGTTGACTTCGATCATATCTGGTTTTATATTAATTAACAATAAATGGTTTACTTAATGTAATTTACTATTTAATATAATTACATTTACTTTGATTAATAGTAAATCAGTTAGGCTTAAAAATTAAATAATTTATATTAATTTATTGTTATTGTAAATTGATGTAGGCGCATCTGGCTGGGTCAATGGCGAGCTTACACGCGTCAGGCGACGAAGCACATAGTAGAACCAATCGGGTCGCGGGTAGAGCCAGTGTCAGCACCTCGCACTGAACCAATCAGAGTGCACGCTAGGCTGGGCTTGGCAGGCCTCGCGGAGCCAATCGCGTGCCCTCACCTGGCGCTCCTAGATGATTGCACCCTTGGTACGGACTGCATCCAGGCTGTCCGAGGTCACCCGCCCCTTGGTGGCCTCAAGCATAAATAAGAGGTGACCCCCACAAGGTAAAGGATCCTAGAACTTAGTTCTCAGGCACTCTTCTTGCTCTCTGAGATATCTTGCTCTTTAGTGGCCTCGTTTTGGGTGCCCACACCCAAAACCTCATCCACCTTCCACCTCCTGTTAATAACTTGACCATCGGAGTCTCCGCTTCGGGTGCCAACCCGAGGCCTCTGACGAGCTCTCTCACCTTACAAGATTGATCTACTCGCTCTCGGCCACCTCAAACACCTTGACTTCGGGCACCTCGCACCTCGGCTTAGGAGAGAACTGACAGTGTTGACCTCGGCCAATCCGAGCATCAACATAAATAATTAATTTACTATACATTACTACTAATCAATAGCTTGTAATTTATTGTTATTTAATTTACTGTTAGCTAATTAATTGTAGAAAATTATTAGAATTGTAGGATGACATTTTTCCCTGTAAAATTGGGGCCCTACCTTGCTCTGCCCCAAACGGGGAAAGTTTTCTCAAATCTCAAACTGGGACGAGGCAGAGACGGGGTGGGGACAGGGAAAATATTTTTGTCCTACATTAAGGATGGGGTTTGCATATAATTCCCTAAACCTGATGGTGAATTAGTAAAATATCCATAGTTTGATATTGATTTTTAAAATATTTCTAAGTTTTCCTCATATTCTTATAACCCTAGGATCTCATAATTTCATTTATAAAATACACCCAAATTGTCATAATCCAATTCCTAAAATACCCCAAATTCCCATAATCCTATTTGTAAAATATCCATAAATTAGATTTTTTTAGGTGGTTGCCTCATGATGAGAAATTTTGGGGATTCCCCATTTCCGATGAGGAATGGGTGCCTCCCCCCAACCCACCCCGCCACTGGGGTTGGGATGGGGATGGAGTAGAGTGTCTAGACTTACAAGGTCAAGGGAAAAGGAGGGGTGCCCCATCTCGTGCATCACATGGGACCTGCTAGTACTATATATTTTATTATATGGTGGACATATCAAATGCATTTCTTTGAATTTGTTTCTCTCATCAAGTCCCATATGCTTCTGACCCCGAAGGCAATTCCATTCAAACAAAATCATAACAAGCATGCAAAGTCTTTATTATCGAAATTTAAGACATTAGAGATGAACATAGGAGGATTATACATCCACATTTCATAGAGTAGGGATGCAAATGGATTGGATCGTATTCAAATAAGGGTTATTCGAATCCGATCCAATACACTATAGATCCAATCTACTCCAATCTGAAGATCCGGTTGGATCTCATAAATACTGATTTAATTTCAAATTCGATTAGGATGTTGGATATCTGAAACTTATCCAATCCGATTTATTTTTTAAAAAGATAATAAATTGTTAAGAGGAAATAAAATATAACAATTTAAATAAAGAAAAACAAAAAGTACAAGTATTTTTTCAACTATTTCCATCATATATATACATGTTTTTTATTAAAATAATAAATAATATAAAAATTTACAAAAATGCAATACAAATAACATATTTATAAATAAAAAAAATATGGGGTGATCCAAATCTGATCCGATTAATCCAATTATCCGATATGAAAATCCAAAATGAGGTTATCCAAATCCGACAAAATAGGATCAGACTTCGGGTCGAATTGGATCATGATCCAATCCATTTGCACCCCTACCATAGAGACTTGCCATGCAGAGTGACAACATGATATGCAATCTTGTAAACAACAAAGTTGTTATCCCTATAAATGGGGGTGAGCATGGGTTAGTTTGGTTTGGTTCAGTTATATGGCATAACCTGGAACCTACCCTATAAGGGTTGGTTCTAAGCTTTTGGAACCAAAACCTACCCTATGAATTTCAGATCCAGGGTCAGGTCTAGCCTTGGTTGTTTTGGGATTGGTTCCAAGGTCTACCCATGAAACCTATTCTTTATTTACTCTCCTCCTTAAAAAAAGAAAAGAAAAGAAATATGTCCTTTAAAAACTTGCTTTTCAATAATGATAATATATAGTTTAAAACTTATATTATCTTTGTTGATTAAATTGAGTAATTTAATATGTAGATTATCATAATATATTAATATATGGTTCCAAATTTGTCATTATAATTTAATTTTGTAAATATTACCTTTTATAGTATTTGTTATATGCATTGAAATGTTAAAATTAAAACAAATGATCAAATCACTTAAGTAACTCAATGGTAAAGTGAGACTATGGCTTTTGTAACCATGAATGTTGGGTTCAAATCTTCACATCTTTAAAAATATTTTGGGGTTTATTTCTAGGCAAGTTCAGTTCCAAGGCCTGATTCATTGGGTCGGTTCGGGTAGGGTAAACCCCTAAACCCTAGAATTGACCTAGACGGGGGTCGGTTCCAAGAATTTAGAACGAAACCCTATAAAAAATTGGGTAGGGTCAGTTCAAGTTTGGTTCCCTTTGATTCCAGATAAAACCTACTCATTTGCTCACCCGTACCTATAAAATGTGAGAGACTTAGTAGTAAGATAAAGATGAAAGGAGTGCTCTACAATCACTAATGACAGCTTGGGTACGCCAATGGACTCAGGGAGATGTCTCCTATGGAGCCTAGGTAATCACTCTAGAGTCACCTTCCACAATAAACATGTGCACTTCCAAATGAAGACTGAGCTTAATGCCTTCAAATAAAAGGTTGCAGCTTTTACTTTGGTTTCTAAACAACAATGAATAGGATTCGAGAAGCTATATATATATATATATATATATATCCTCTCACCACAGAACTGACATGTGCCTCCTCCTACTCTCATTTCTCACACATGTGCATATTTATTTTTGAATGAAATCATTAAAAATATAATAAAGAAAAATTAAAACTCTCATTGGTCTTCATTGTCTCTCATAAATTCCATATTTCACTCTCTTCAATAAGATAATTCTTAAATCTCTCTCTCTCTCTCTCTCTCTCTCTCTCTTCCCATGCACACACACACACACCCATAATAGTCAATGTTTGCACTTTAAAACATAATATATACACTCCTCCATTAAATATTTTTGTTTAAATCTCTCTTAAACTAAATTTCTATTTAGCCCAAATTTGCTCACCCAAACCAACCAAATTTCTATTTAACCCCATGCATTCCAAGGGTTCACTTGTTATTAACTCCAATTTGAGGTGTTTCACATTCAATTTAAAATTTTGGCTTTAGTTCTCACATTAAGTGACATAATAAATTTCTATTCCTTCTCATTAACTCCTATATTTAAATCTTTAAAATAAAAATTGTTTTGACTAATTTCTATATTTATTGAAAGCAACAAACCCAATAATACACCATTCTTCAAGTACTTGTACTAATCACATGGATTCTAAAATTTAACTTTGAGAAAATTTCTCTTCTTGTGTATGTGTATGTAGAAAATTAAGAAAAAAATTGATTATTAAAACTAATATATTTAAATATTGGAAAAATCTATGATGCTAAAAGGACATGATACGGGAAAGGCTTTGACCAATCAAACCCTCTGATGAATTTTGATGAAAACCCATCTAAATGGTTACCACTTTTATGATGCCAGTTGATTGGTTATAAGGTTTTCCGGTATTATGTCTTTTTGGCATCATAGTCAAACCCTTAAATAAGAATCTTGTTGTTTTTCTAAGATATGCATGCATATTTTACTATTATTCTAGGTGCATGCTATACCAATAGTTTACACTTTATATAAATTATTAAAGTATGTATTTATTGTAGGTGCATACTATATTTATAATCATCCAAAACTTAGATTTAGTATTATTGTTGTATGTTTTGGATTTATTTGATTATTCCCTAACATTTTCATGATTATCTAGTTATCTTAATTTTTCAACCATACACATGTATATTTTAAGTGTATCCGAGTATGTCTCCTAAAATTGTTTTTCTGATACTAATTGCATTCCAATACTTAAAACCTAGGACCCAATTAGGTTGATAGCGGAATCTGAAAGTCTAATACCTAATCCAACATCTAAGTATTTTTGGATTCAATTGATCCATTTACATAATCAAATGCATCTGTATAGTTTGGGTAGATGATGTTGCAAGCCTAAGTGTCCAAAAAGCCGACGGAGCCACAAAAGTTCACCGATAGCCGCTATCATGGAGCAGCATTCAGCTTCTACTGAGGAATGGACTGTAGATTGCTTCTTTGATTTCTATGACAAGGGAGAATGGCCAAGAGTGATGAAGTATCCTGTTGTGGATCGTCGGGTGAAGGGACACCTTGCCCAATCAGAATCACAGTAGGCCCGCGAAACTAGATCATTGTCGCTAGATAGGCGAATTCCTTGATTTGGGCATGCCTTCAAATATCGAAGGACCCTAAGTGCTGCATCCATATGTTGCTGACATGGTTTGCTCATGAATTAACTTAAAATGTGTACGACATATGTTATTTCTGGCCGAGTAGTGGTCAAATAGATGAGCCTTCCCACCAATCATCTGTAGCACTCTGTATTGTCAATGGGTGGGCCTGCATCTGACTCAAGACGATGTTGTTGCTCCATCGGAAAGGGACACGACTTACAGGCCAACATTTCAACATTTTGGAGTATGTTGAGTGTGTATTTTCTCTAACATAGGAAGAAGCCATCATCCGTTCTTGAGATTTCGATGTCCAAAAAAATATTTTAGTGGGCTAAGGTCCTTAATTGGGAAATATTTCTGGAGATATTGCTTTAGTGCTGCAATTTGAATGGGATCATTGCCTACTATGAGTAAGTCATCAACATAAGCCAAAATGGCAAGAGCTGAGTTGTGACTAAAAGATGTAAAGAGAGTGGTGTCAGTTGTAGATTGAGTGAATCCTCGCTCTTTGAGGGCCCATGCTAAGGTAACACATGTGCGGGTCGGGTCAGTAGAGTTGAGTAGGCCCGGGGTGTCATGTAATTCTCTTCATGAAATTCACCATGCAAGAAGGCATTATTCACGTCCATTTTATGTGTTTCCCATTTTTGGGCAGCTGCCAATGCAAGTAACGAATTGTCACTAGTTTTGCAACCGAAGCATAAGTTTTACCATAGTCAATTCCTTCAGCTTGAGTGTACCCTTTGGCCACTAAATGAGCTTTGAATTGTTCAATTGAATCACCGGGTTTCATTTGGGTTTTGTAGACTCATTTGCACCCAATAGCTTTCTTGTGAGGGGGGGGGGGGGTAATGTTGTGAGGGTCCAGGTGTTGGTATCTTGAAGGGCATTCAGTTCAACTTGCATTGCCTCTCTCCAGCAAGAGTATTTTTGGGCTTAAGTGTAACTAGTGGGTTCAAGTGGGATGTTTGGGCTATTGGAGGAATAATTGGATATGGGATATCAAATGGTAGGACAGACAAAATCAGATAGATGAGATGGGGTGCGTCTTGTCCTTAGTGGTCGTGTGTTAATGGTGGTAGTATGAGAAACATTGTGATTTGATTCAGATTCAACAAGAATTGTGGCTGAGGTGGACTGCAAATTATTCTCAGTTTTGGATATGGTTGGAGTGGATGGTATGACTGTGTTCCAATGGTTCTGGGTCTATATTTGTGATCGAAAAAGGTATGACTGGCTTGGAATCTGATCCATTCGCATCTTGCATTGATGATGCATTATAAGGGAACTAATTTTAAAAAATACATCTCATGACACAAAGAATTGGTGTGTCTCAAGATTGTAGAGTCTGTAACCCTTATGGCCGTGTGGGTATCCAATGAACATACATTTAATGGATCTTGAGTTAAATTTGTCACATCCTCAGCAAAGAGTCCGAACATAAAATAGGCACCCGAAAACCCTCAAATGGTCATAGTTGGGTGGCCTTTGGAAGAGTACTTCATAGGGAATCTTTCCCAAGAGTATAGGTGTGGGCAAATAATCAACAATGTGTGCTGCAATGAGTATACATTTCCCCCTGAATGTAATTGGTAGATTGGCTTGAAATTTGAGGGTCCTTGTTGTCTCCAACAAATGCCTATGTTTTCTTTCAACAACCCCGTTCTGCTATAGGGTTTCAACAAGGATCTCTGATGCTCTATCCCATGATCATGTAGATAAGAAAGCATTGGTCCAAATAAAAATTCTGAACCATTACTCGAATGTACACTCTTAATGGTAGTGTGAAACTGATTTTGCACGAGAGCCCAAAACATGACAAAGTAAGAATAAGCTTCAGACTTGTGCTTAAGAAAGTATACCCAAGTAGCCTGAGAAAAATCATTGACCACAGTGAGGAAGTAATGAGAACCACTATGGGAGGGGGTATGATAACCGCCCCATATATCACAGTGACTTATTTCAAACAAAGAAGATGTACTACTGCTGCTAATAGGGAAACTAAGCCTTGTTTGTTTGACTCTGAAACAAGTATCACAACACTTATTAGATGGTGGTACAATATTCAAATCAGGTATTTTTGACAGCCGTGAATAGGAGGTGATGTTGCGCGATCTGACTGCTCCCTGTTGGAGGTGATCTGGCTTCCAGTAAACGGCGAACTAGGTCGATTCTGCAAAAGAAGAATTAGAGAACTCGGGGTTATTTGCCCGGCGAGATCGCTCCGATGCTTAAGTCAATATATTTGGTTGCGAGCTGAAAAGCTTTAGAATGTAGAGAGCTAGAGAGCAGAGAAATCACGCGTACCATGGGCCTTCGGGGGTAGATCCTTTATATAGTGGAATCCTCGCGGGTTTCGCGGAGCGGTTCCGGGATCCTCGTCATGATGATATCCGTTTCCGCATTAATGGGGGATAACTGATAGGGCTTATCAATTCCGCCCGAACCGGGTGGGGAGGAGATAAGGCTTACCATTACGAGGCATGATCCCGCGAGGCTCGGAATCTGACGGCGAGATCTTCGGGGTTGCCATGTAGTGGTCTGTCAGTATTACCCGAGCTAGTGCTCTTTAGATCCAACCTGGGGTGAACGTCGAAGTGCCTTGGGACCGAGGTGGTCCTAATGCGACCTTACATCGAGTTGAACTCATCCCGAGGTGGTTTGACTATCCAAACTCAATCTATTGCGGACTTGGCATGTCGGGCTGAGCTGTCATCTTACTAGTTAGGTTGTGTCCACGTGTCCCCCTATTACTAGGTCGGGCCAAATCACCCTTCATCAGGAGGCATGTCCCAATCTTGAGTTCCATATCCAAGAATTCATAGTGGTGGAAGAATGGAAGGCCACGGTTGTTGTAGGTACAACATAGAAGTGGTAGAGGCTATCATGCATGATACCCACCCCAATCAGTTTCCTAGTGGCTCGGTCCTGCAAAACGCAAAAGGTGGAAAAGAACACTATGACACAGTTTACTTCTGATGTAATCTTTCTCACCGAGATCAAGTTATACTTGAAACATGGTACGTGTAACACATCTTTTAAGGTTATATCAGAATTCAAGGGCACCTGCAATTTAGAATCAATAGGCAAAAGAGTACCATTGGGTAATAAAACTGGATTGTGGTGACTACTTAGTCCAGTGGTGTCTTCAGCATGGCAAGTCATGTGATCCGAGGCTCCACTGTCAATGAGCTAGGATCTTGAACTAACAAGATTAACTGAGCTAGAAATCTTACCTGCAAAATTTGCAGATGTCGTAGTGGTGGGCTGATTCTCACCATCAAGAAAGTTTGCAGATGTTGTAGTGCTTTTGTTGATGGTTTTATTCCTGGTCTCCCAGTCTGATGGATAGCCAACAAGTTCATAGCATTTAGCCTTGACATGTCTGATCTTTTTGCAATGTTTGCAACGAAGGTGAGGTCGATCTTTCTATTGTTGTGGATTCCTGGATCCAGATCCACTTGCAGAGAAAGTTGTCCTCTCCACAGTTGGTGGTCTGTTACCACTTAAAGAAATGTGTTTTTCTTCTTGTGATACAAGAGCATACACCTTGCTGACATTCGACAGTGGTTCCATGGTGAGGATACTAGATTTGATGGTGTTGAATCTTTCACCGAGTCCTAAGAGAAATTGGTAGACCTGCTCCTTCTCTCTTTTGGCCAAGATGTCTTTGATGGCACCACCGCATGAGCACTTTGGATTGGGCGAGTATATAGAGATGGCATCCTACAGACTTTTGAGTTTCGTGTAATACACAACAACTAAGAGATTTTCTTGACGAAGCAAAGACAAGTCTTATTTCAATTCAAAGACTTGTGGAGCATTTCCCTGTGAATACCGATCCTCCAAATCCTTCCAAATATCTTTGGTCGTTTTTGCATAGGCAATGCTTTCATGCAGATCTCTGGCTACCGCATTAAAGAGACAAGATATTACCATAGAGTTGGATTTGAACCATGCAATAAACTCACTGTGGTTCACTGGTTCTGGTTTTGAGTGATCCATCCATGAAGCCAACCTAGTGCTTGGCATTGAGGGCATTCAACACTACTCTTCTCTACATTGCATAGTTGTCTCCGATCAGTGGACAAGAGACCAGAACGACTCCTGGATTGTCTGAAGGGTGAAGATAATATGCAGATGCCAGATCTCCGATCATTCCTCCGGTGGTGGTGTTAAATGCCATTGAAGATATGACTGGACCTCTCGAGCTTAGACAAATCTTGAACAAAAATCGTTAAGCGGGCAGGTGCGATAAGAAGAGGTTGTTGCGATGGGGTTTGTGATTAGAAAAGACTACGATGAGGTTTGCGATGGAAGAATAGGGCTGCGATGAGTTTTTTGATGAAAACGCTAAAGGGAATGAAGGAAAAAAAAGGTGATTGAGTACTTCATTACTTTGGTTTAAATAGATACAAAGAAAAAAATGCAGGGAAGTGACACGTGGTGGTTACTGGTACAAGTTGGTACAACCGAACAACGGTTTTGGATATGTACAAATTGGTACAGACTATATATATATATAATTATATACATTTTATAATCACTAAATTTAATGTTTTATATTTATATAAATTTATTATATATTTATATATTAAAATTTATTAAACTTTTTAATTAATCTTTATTTTAAAAATAAATAAAACAGACTCTATTGAATCCAAATGCCAATCCAGGATCTCCTAGATCCAATCAATAATCAGATTTGAATTTTAAAATATAAATAATCAGATCAACTTACAGCCCTAGGGCCAACAAAGTCCAAAAGCTGCACATAATCGCTATTGCCTATTCACTAAAAGAATTCCTGATATTGATTAGAAAATGCATGAATATCAAGTTAGTAGCTAAGATGGCTACAATATTTTATAAATCTGAATTTCACTACAGATTTATAAATATTTAAAATGTCAAATATTCATCCATGAATTGACATCAATTTCAAATTAGCATCTACCCCATACTCTATGCATCGACCCCTGTGCTGAACCATACAATTGATGCCTGAATCCTGCAGATTGACCGGTTACTCATGCTTGGTTCATGAGAAACGGATAGGTGTTATGAGCACATGGTCTGTGGAGTGATCCAAATTCAATCCCTTTAGCCCCTATTGATGTGATATAATTCGGTTCCATTTAGTTAAATGTATTTCTTATATATTTAAAATTTATACTAGCGAGGGCCCATCGAAAATCTTAATCTAATATAATGTTAAAAAAGAATAATTTACATAATTTTCCATCGCAGCACAAACTATTATATGCACAAAAAGCAGATAAAATGTTCTCCATTGCAGCATCTCTCTATAAAGGAAGGATACAAAAGTTAAATATTCATTTCCAACCTACACGGCAAGAGGATGCAAGTAACAAATGGCCATTGATAAAACCAATTCAAGTATGTATGAATGAAAAAAAAACAAAATTCTCAAAGGGCACGTTCCAACTCTTCCAAGGCGTATGCCATTAAAATTTATATATAGAACAAAACATCTAGAGGAGTTTATTGAACTTACTGACAGATTATTGAGCTCAATCACATTCCTGCCCTATAAACATAGATGTGATGAAGTCATGAAATAGAAGGTTTTATCCCTCAAAAATTGGGAAGTAAATACCCATTTCATTTTGCGCAAAGAATTTAAGGAAACATCAACAGCAATGGTTACAAAGAAAATCATTATTAAGAATTAATGAATCTACATTAAAGACTTATCATTAAGAAACAACATTACTTAAAGAATCAATGATCAATTGAATCAAGAACAGACATAAAATAGAAGAAACACTTACAAAGGACCATAGGAATTCTTCTTGATATCTTGAAAAACCTAGTCACAACCTGCAAGAATAGCCTACATTAGTAAGATATTAATAAGAGATATAAGGCTCAGTTTGGAAGCAGTACAAATGCCAATATGTACAGCGTAAATACATACAAAATTATACAAAATATAAGATTTTGTACTCTACATATTTGCATTTGTACTCCTTCCAAACTCAACCTAAGCATTATTAGAGAGAGAGAGAGAGAGAGAAAATTTGAAACGTCCACTTGCAATTAAGTCCAGGAGAAAAAAAGAGATATCCCATTACATACCATGCATCCTCTCACTACTATTTAGATTTGTACAACCCTCAAAACATAACAATAAATTGTAAAAACATGCAGTAATAATTTCAATAATTTCATTCTTTTCAGTAATTTCAATAATTTTAATCACTTCAACAATTTCAATAATTTCAGAAACTTCAATAATTTAAAAAATAATAATTACCACTAGTTTTAGTAACTAATTTTTGTAAATTGATGATTATGAGTAATTAATATTTAGTAAATAAGAATTTCATTAATTAATTATTGATAATTATTTTAGTTATTCATGTTAATTATCAATAAATTTCACTAATTATAGATTAGGCAAAAAAGGTTTAGGCCTGACCCACGTTACAAATTAGGCAAAGAAGTTCAAAGTTCACAAAAAAGTACGATTTCAAACACAAAAGTAGGAAAAAATGACCACAACAGTAACAACCTCGCAATAATTAACACCACATGAATAAGTAAGTTCATTAAATATCAACGAAGAAAACTAAAAGAAAAAACTCAACATAGAAAAAATAAAAGCTACAGAAAATGAGTTCAGACGGAAAAATATTCAATAGTATATATCAATAAAAAAAAAAAACTTATTAATCATAGGATTTTACAAATTCAAAACATGAAATAAGTTAAGTTTAGAACAAAATAAAACTATATTTTCCAAGGAAATGCAAATGCCGATTTAGGCTATTTAAACTTTTTTTTTTGGTAAAGGGCTATTTAAGCTAATTAACTAAATAAATTAATCTAACCAAACTAATTTTATTATGTGGATCGGTCTGCCCAGACCGGATTGGATTGAACCAATTTCACTTAAAACAAAGTGGGTCAGATTTAGTTCCATTGCAAGGAAAGTCCAACCCATTAATGGTTTCTTCCTAACCCGAATTTAAGCTATAGTGTTCGGTCGATATGACACACATCAAAGGTATTGGGCCAAAAAGACACCACTTTGAGGCATAAGGACTGTGTTAATTTTTTCTGATTTAGAATGAGATCATCTACTTGAGTCCGACGGACCTTCCGCGCATAACAACCCAAACGTGAAGGAGTATGATTCTTGACCGTGGCCAAGGACCGATCAAATGCAGGAATTTGATTTATTAGAGACCAATAAATGTGGATTAAAAAATTAAAAATTCAAAAAATTCTAAACTTCCTTCTTTTAATATTGGTACAAATTTTGTGGGATAAGCTTTTGCATTTGAGATTGGAGTATTGAAAACCAAAATGAGCTAAAAGTACTTTCAGCATTTGGTAAGAATTGTTTTTTTAAAACATAAAAAAAAAAACACCTTTAAACTATACAATCCCAAGGCGTAGGATTTTGAAAACACAAATCCTCTAAATTATCCAAACTCAAATTAAGTCATTTTTAATTCATTTTATTAATGACATACAAAATTTTGATATTTTTTAATTTAATTTAGAAGAAAAAAAAAAGAAGATGTTTTATCTTTGGTGGGCAGTTTAGCAGAGATTACATCAGCGTCCCACAACTACCCCACATGCACATCTCAGCGTGCATTGAAACATCTTTTACACTTGTCATTGGGTTCCCGATACATGGTAGGAATATCTTGTGGGGAATGTAGATTCGATTTAGCATCCAAATTTCCTATATTTTAATCATGTCTTCTTCACCACCTCCGATTAGGGTATTTAAATCTTTTAGGACAGTATTGAGTCCCCTTTTTCCTCATTTGGAATTGCAATTGTTTTGATTTTCCTCTATCCCAAGATTTTGTTATTGTCCCCACCTTTCAAATCCCCTTGACTGTGTACATGGTCCATCAGACCCATCTCTTATCCCACTGGTTTTGAGCTAACAACTTGAATGGATCAACTTGTGACCCTTTAAAAATTATAAAACAAAAAAAAAAAACTAAAATTAAAATAAAAATTGACTCAAAACCTTTAGTTGAGTCGAATGAGTTAATGGTTCAACTGCTCAACTCAGTAGGTCTATAACCAATTCAACAATTTTTGAAAAAACAATAGTTCGAATTGAAATAGAACCTGTATGTTGACTGGTTTCCAGGCTGAATTAATGTTCAGGTCAACAACAGCTTTAAAACCTTGATTTCTATAAAATTCCCATTTTGAGAGAGTTCCCATGATGTCCCTCCAAATCTTGGGTCAACAATTTTGTTTTTCTTTTGACAGCTTAGACCCTAATCTTGGGTCAAAATCTTCTATCCCAATTTAGCCAAACAAGTTGAATTCATCCATTTGCTTTTCTAGACCCCAACCACCTAAATACGTAGGCTTATACAAACAATTCCATTTCATGAGATGCAGGGTTGTGTATCTCTTTTTCTTAGAAGAACTTCTTTTTAA